>NC_047509.1:5426084-5603106 GCF_902827115.2 Pseudochaenichthys georgianus
AGTGGCTGATTGTCCAATTGCCGTGAAACATGTACCGAGATAAAAGGGCACGCCTGCCATTTTGCAACAGACTGCCGAGTCAGCATAGGGCTTGTCAGATACTTATAGGCTGCTGTGATAGAAAATTATCATGCTGCAGTGTCCAAGTACTATTTAACACATTTTCCCTCCATGGGACGTGATTCATCACCGATCCCGTCTCTCTCTTCCCTTTTGAGCGGGCATCACTCCGTGTCATTGTCAAGTGAGGCTCCGGCCACACATGGGTGGTGCTTAAGAGGAGCAGACACACGCGGATGCCAGTGCAATGCAAGTCCTCCGCTACGGGATGTCAACAAGAATTAGGAAAGACGCTGGAGGAATATGTTAAATCCCCCTAAAAGCTCTGACCGCGTCAAAACATTCCTAATCATTTTAGATTAACTTCCCCAAAACATGTATTATTAGAGTAAATATTGTTGAGCATTTTGGAGAATCTAATGCTTGTGAGGACCTGTTGCACCAACTGGCATTGACTCATGATATACAGATATTGAACGGCAGTAAAAAATAGTCAAAGAAATTCCTTGAGGCTTCCAGAGAGGGCAACAGTACACACATCCTTTACTCAAGTAGAAGTACAGATACTCGTGTTTTAAAAATACTCTGGTAAAAGTAGTGAAGTACTGATTAAACTAAAGTATGGGCTTCGAAATGTACTTAAGTAAAAAGTACCCATAACTTTTATATTAACAACAGTAATGTCATTGTTAGCTAATGAATGTTTCCATGCTGAACAACGGCAACATGCCAACGTTTCCATTGGTCCTCTTCTTTAGAGAAGACCAGGAAGTGATGGATACACGGATCGTGTTCAAATCAATAGGCACGCAATGACTCTAAAGAATAATGATCACGCCACAAACACACATTCAGACTAAAGGAACCAGCTGTTTGGGAAATGTGAGAAGTAGAAAGTACAGGTATTTGTGTTCAAAATGTGAGAAATAAAAGTCAAAAGTCGTCAGAAAAATAAGTAGTGGAGTAAAGTACTGATACCAGAACAATGTACTTAAGTGCAGTAACGAAGTATTTGTACTCCACTACTTCCCACCTCTGCTCACATGATATACAGGTGTTGAACGGCAGTAAAGAATAGTCAAAAATAGGCTTCCTAAAAGGTGTATAAGAGCACTTTGCTGCAAAGCATATAATATCTCCTTTTTTTTCTTAATCCTGCTCCGGTCTGACACTGATCATAAAGGCTGATGAAGCGGAACCAAATGAGCGCCTTGTGGACAGCATGGTGGCACCGTGAGGAGCAACACTCCAGGTTCATCGACCAGTTCATGTTCAAGCAGCACGGCCAGAGAACAGACACGTCTCTCTTTCAGGCATGAGCACCATGAGCATACAGGCTCGCTTTGTTGGGTAGCATCAACTCGGTGCTTTTTGAGGAGGTCTGTTGGTCGATCTATTACCTGGAATATTTCAACGACTATTGAATGAAGTGAATAGATGCCATCATAGGGTCAGAATGTACTTTGGTCTATGGCCAGACAACCAGCTAATCTAATGACGTTCCCATCAGCCTCCGTTTAGCATGCTAACACTACACATGCTACACCAAACTAAGATATTGAACATGATAGCGTAGCATAGCATGCTCTTATTTTTAAAAGTTTAAAATGTAGATACTACAAGACTCTGTTGGTATCGAGTAAATGTTGGAATACTTGAATAGATATTTATGGACTAAAATAAGTAGATCAAATAATAATTTGAATGGGCTCTATAGTCTTTATTTACCTCAAACTGTCAGTGTTGTCTCCTTCCATGTAGGACAGCCTACAATTCAAATATTTTGCTTCTGTACAAAAAGGAAAATCAAGGTGTGTGTGAATTAGAGAAATTATTTGGACACACTTGTAAGAATCAATCAATCAATCAATCAATGTTTATTTATATAGCCCAATATCACAAATGTTACACTTGTCTCAGTGGACTTCACAGTTTGTACAGAATATCAGTATGACAATACGACACCCTCTGTCCTTAGACCCTCTGTCCTTAGACCCTCTGTCCTTAGACCCTCACATCGTACAAGGAAACACTTCCGGAGAAAACCCACAGTTTAAAGGGAAAAATGGGAGAAACCTCAGGGAGAACAACAGAGGAGGGATCCCTCTCCCAGGACGGACAGACGTGCAATAGATGCCGTGTGTAAATTGAAAAGATAATACATTTGCAACATAGGTAGTCCAAATGTTTGGAAATGCATGTGTGTATAATAGGAAGATGAATCCACGAGGATATCCATCCAGGACCGATGATCCAGGACCACAGCCACGACTCAAGATCCAGGGCTCGCGATCCAGGACTCAGGACCGCAGGATCATCCATGACTCCGGATCCCAGCGTATATAGACACCAAAAGAAAGACATTTGGGGAAGCTGGGTTAATCGGAACATGAGAGTACAGGTATAGACAGCGAGAAGGAAGAAGTAAGATGTCCCCCGACAAACTAAGCCTATATCAGCAAAACTAGGGGCTGAATCTAATCAGCCCTAACTATAAGCTTTATCAAAAAGGAAGGTCTTAAGCGCACTCTTAAAAACGGATAGGCTGTCTGCCGCCTGAACAGCACCCTAAGAATAACTTCTGACATCTAGGATGGCAAAATACAAGGACACTAATACATCTGTACACCACACAATTGTTTGTAAGGGTGAACCCTGACTACTCCTCTGCACCTCAGCTTTTATGTTTCCAAAGTATGATTCTAGCTAATGGCGTCACAACAATTCCTGGAGTCGCAATTTCCTAGTTTATTTTTCAGTCAAATGTAATTGAACGTTTTTGGGGTTCAGTAGCTTGTTTAAAATCAGTGTCAGATTTAGGCTGCAGCCATTAATTAGATGCCTCAGATACATGTCTATTATGACATTAAGGTATAAGTATCGGATTGAATCCAGCAGATATAGAATGAAATGACTTTGATCTGAATCAGGCCAAAAAACCCATTGTCTAGACACTTCTTGTAAAATGTTATATCTCTTGGAATGGAAGTTTTCACAAAGTGGAGGGGTTAGAAGTACAGATGGGAAAATATAGAAACTTGATGATCAGGTTCATATATCTCCCGTAAGAACATCCCTGTCAGATGAATGTCCTGTCAGATTGAAAATACCCTCGCTCAAGGCATGGTAAACAAGCATTTCAGAGTGGGTGGGCCTTGCATCATGGAGCAGTCGGACCTGTCTGTCTTTGTTGTACACGCCAAGCCAGTCTCCGGACGGAGGGCAGCGACGCACAGGGCGCGATGCCAGGCAGTGAAATGAGACGCTGCAGCTCAGTGACAGAAGCAATGACCCTCAACTCAACCGTCTTTTACTGTTTACTGATGTGCCGCTGCTTTAATGACCCCCTTTTAAAGCTGCTCTGCCAGTTTGGAACATTATATTTTCATGTAGGAAGATTTGGCAGCTGTCTTGTCACAAAAGGGTTTCTTTTATTGTGTAGGCCCAGATTGAAACTAGAGTTACAGTTTAGGACAAACACAATATGAAATGTACCAACAACGTCAAAGATATAAACAATAGCAAACTTTAATTTCTATCCTGGCATCAAATCCAACTAACGTAATTCTCAAATTTAATATTTTTTAACAATCAAAACTGAGGTTGACTGAATTGACGACATATGGACGAGGAACTTAATCCTGTATTCACTAACTCAAAGCACAGCAGCCCTTAATCCATTCAACACCACCTGTTTTAATGTGAATTACACGACAACGTACAGCTCAAACTAATTATTATTTTCATTATCGATGACAACCCAAAATTGTTTAATCAATTCAACATTCATAACGTTTTATAAAATAGTGGAAAACATCAAGGTAGGGTCCAAGGTGATAGGTCTATAAATGTCTTTTATTTCAGTCCAAAACCCAAAGATATTGAGTTTAATCTGATTCAAATCAGCGAAAATTCAGAAATCTCCATTTTGAGATGCCTAAAACATCCTTTTCTGAAATGTTTCAGGAAGAAATATTGTGTACCGTACTTTTCGGACTATAAGCCCATTTTTTTGTACAGCTAACGGCTATGAGGGAACCTCCTAAATCTATGGATTTTACAGGTAAAATTAACCACCTTTAACACTACGGGCTCTATGACCGGTCCGCGCCCGCCACCTTTAAGCGGCGGGCTCCAGCAGGAAAAGCTGGAGGCCGGAAAAGAGTGAGACAGGTAGCGCGCCAAAGTAAAAGTGGAACCGAGAGACAGAACGAGAGCAAGACAGACGGACACTTTAGCTGCTGCGGCTTATATGCAGGTGCGCTTTATAGTCCGGAAAGTACGGTACCTCTATTGCCAAGAACCTGGAAACGCTGTCATTCACCTCAACACATCCTGAAATTAAGGCTTTTGTTAGGATAAGTAAAGTCAGTACAGATTGTCTCCACTAACTGGAGATTCTGTGTCCTGATTTGCCACTTGTTTCTTTTTTATGATCTCTATTGCTGAACAGAACCGCATCCAAGACATTGACGAGGCACATTTCAAATCGAGAACAACTTCACGAGGAGCCAGAGCAAGTAAGGGCTGATCTGTCTGGACCGATTCGTCTCAAGGTCAAAGATCAAACCGTAACAAAGTTTGCCATTTTGTCTTCCCTGTCGTCCTAGCAGCTGCCTGTCTGAGATGACGGGCGTGGAGATGAGTGTTTTGGGAAATGTGCACCGCAAAATGAATTCCTACTGTAAGGTAATGAGGACTTGCATGAGCTGTAATTGTTATTATTGCGAGACACAAATTGAAAAGCATAACCTGCCTGACACCAGCTATCAGTTGTCATTATGTGGGGAAACATGCCCTCGTTGCAGATAGCTGTCTGTTGACACCCAAAGTAATTGAGGAGGTAGTCGAGCTGTTGAAGGCTCTCAAAGGGAAGGACGAACACTTGATCAGAGCATTTTTATGTCTTCGGAGATGATTTGATTTCACATAATGTCTATTTTACAGCCAGATATGCCATTAATTTGCATGATAGCGAGCCAAAATGTGACATTTTTATTTAGACGTCCCCACAATGTTTGGAGAACAATTGGGTGCGTTTTTTCTTCTGTCAGTCTTTCAGAGCGGTGGCGTCTCATTATATCATATCTAACAGAGCAGTGAATAGCTGCCTCTCTCCTCACGTTGCCGTGTCAGGTCAATGTGCCATTTTTTAAGTGGTGATGGGAGGGAGGAGGCGGGGGTTTAATGTTGACAGCGAGATGATGATTACACGTTTAACTCTTTGTTGTTGTTTACCAACAGCCGGAAACTTATAAAAGAAACAAAGAAATTGATTTAGCCTTCACATAATCTACATCGTATATCGTCTAGCCCAAATGGTCTCACATTTTTACTGCGGTTTTGCTCTGGACATCCCTTTAGGAAGAACTTGAAGGTGACCAATTTTGAATGTGGCGACTTGAACATGTATCTGCAGATGCTACAGATTGGTGCACATTGTTGTCGGCCGGCATGGGAGTAAGCATCGTGAAAGCATCCCTTGACAAGAGCAATATATTTCTATTGGATTTAAGGAAATACGAACTTCGGCAAACACTTGCTTATCCAAAACCACTTTCATGATTGAAGCATAAATGCAATCACCTTAAGTAAAAATCTAACTTAAGCTTATGAACAAACAACATCCCAGTCACATGACTTCTGGTCGCTAAGCTAAATGTGGCTAATGTTCGGTGTGATGACGTTTAGAAGTTTAATTTAGCCACCTGTTAGCGACCAATGTTTTTATGATGCATAGAAACTTTGGACATTCAAGAGTAGGGTATTTACTGACACATTTTATGTCGTAGAACAAAATATGAAAATCCTTTTAGATTTTGTAAACCTGATTTCAAGCATTTAACCAAAATCATGTTCACATTTTTTTGATTTTGAGACGAGTGAACCAAAGGTACTCTTTTTTGGGTTTTAAGACTCTCTCCCGTGCCACTCTATCTAAAGAAGGCTTTTAGCCCCACATCTCGAGCACAGGCCGATGTTTTATCCTGTTAGCTCGGGCTGGCAAACTGGGCAAGTCTGTGCTTGGTGCCTGAAGCGCTGAAGCGAGAACAAGGGGGCTTCTTTCCCATGAACTGGAGCCAAGTGCCAGCACTTAAGGTGAAGGGCCGAGGCGCTGGAGAAGTAATTTAATCTGAGGCTCTGCCCAATTCCCTGGGCGGCCGAGTTTAAGAAAGGTCACGCAGAGAAACAGGCACTGGTGACCCCTTCCCAATTACGGGCGCTACAGCAGAACATATCACGGCACCGTCCGAAGTGACAGTCATTTAGCAGCAACTCATCGGAGGGGAGGAAGTGGGAGACGGATGATAAGGAAATAAAAAATGATTTGCCAGGACCTGTTAGCCACTTCTCTACACAGGCCTGCTGATCCCCCAGCTCCTCCCTGTCTTACTCACACACACTCATACACTCCCTCCCTCTCTCTATCTCCCCCCTCCCTCCCTCTCTGTCTCTCCCCACCCCCTGCCACCCCTGCTGCCCATCTCCCTCCTGCTCCACAGACACGTGACGACTCCGCATGATTATTGGCGCAATCACTCATGTAACAGCCTGCCCAGCTTTCCGTGGGGGCTCCAGTATTTGTCACTGTCACTTCCCCAAGTGCTCCGCCATTGTCTTGGAAATTGTATGTGTAAGGCAAGAGATGCCTGTGACCCACTTCGACAAGGGAGCCAGCGATGTGAGGGCGCTCATCACACAAAAAAACAGCAGTTTGATGTGTCCTATTATGTGTCCCAGCAAGAGCCATAAATAATTGTGACAAGTTTTTTGTTGCGCGTGAAAGTCCTTGACTCTGCCTCCTGTTCCAGCACCTCCTCTCTCGTACGGAGACGCTGCCAAGCACCCCCGATGATAGATGGCACGGTGCAGCAAATGACAACGGGATAGATTTTTAGTTTGTGCTTTGGAAGGGATCAGTAATGGTGCTTTGCTGTACAAAGCAATAAAAGAGAA
This sequence comes from Pseudochaenichthys georgianus, assembly GCF_902827115.2. Taxonomy (NCBI): domain Eukaryota; kingdom Metazoa; phylum Chordata; class Actinopteri; order Perciformes; family Channichthyidae; genus Pseudochaenichthys; species Pseudochaenichthys georgianus. The sequence goes on from NC_047509.1 coordinate 5,433,102, forward strand.
GGACAAGAGACGGAGGGGGGAGAATCAGAGGAACGCAACCATCGATGCCGGAGAGGGAAGAATGATGGACGCTTGATTTTGGGGCGTTTGAGCACTGGAATGGTGTTGTGGCTTTTGGCCACCGCAGAAATGTACATAAAAGATGCATGAAACACTCTGTGGTGTTATATTGTCCACTACAACGGAAGAAGTCTCGTCGAGCAATAAAAGAGCAAATTGATACACCCCGGTACAACTGCATTGTTTTTGCCGTTTGTCTTCGGCTCGGACAAACCGTATGTTCCACTATTCATTGAAAGCACATTGTGTTTGTGCTACGTGCCAGGCAGTGATCTGGGACTGCTTAGCAGGGGGAATATTCCTGTGAGAAATGGACACGGACGTTAGATAAAGTACCACCTGCAGGTCCTGGGTGCCAGGCGGGCAGGATACTGGTAGACAGTATGATCAGTCATGGTAATGAGCACACGGCTGACATACATGCTTTGAATGATATGACTTTGAGGCACCAGGCCGCCTCAGCCATTAGTTCATCCCCTCTCTTCTTATCTCAGAGTCAAGCTGTGAAGTTTCAACAGCGCCAGTGCAGTGCACACAGAGGTAAATTAAGATTGTTTGTGTACTTTGACATCATGTTTAGTTAAATAAATATGGGGAGGTTCGTTGGCCTGACGTTTTTTCTTTGAAATCTTACGAAAGTCAGCAGTTACAACGGCGTGTTTCGTGTTTGTCGTCTTCCTGTGACCGCAGACGCATTTGCTAATTGTATTCCGCTTCCTCCATCACAATTATTAATTTATCTCTTAAGACCACTGCGGCAGTGATAATCACTCATGTCGCCGCATCCGATAGTTAAGAAGTGGGCTTCCGTAAAAATCCATCATGTACATCAATGCACATTACTGAGGTAATTAAACAGGAGGTAATACCGGCAGATATCGTAAAATATCACGGGGTGATCAAACGCCCCTTAACACTGCACAGCCTCAGCACATGGACATGATGCAGGAGATGAGGGCTCAGCTGCGAAAAATAATTCCAACACACAAAGTAATTTGTCTATTTTAGAGTATCTGTACCTTAGCCTATGAGAAAATACTAATTATTTGAAATATACTGATTACATCTAGACGATAAAGTGGCATTAAAATAATTACTCGTGAGCCCTCTCAGAGTTTGTACATTTAGCACTGTACCGCCATTAGGAATAATCTGTCCAATTAAAGGTTGTGTAATTAATTAAGTGCACGTTCTGTGAAGAGGAGAGGGGAGAGAATTTATCAACCTGCTGAAATATGACCTATCTTGTCCAAAAGACTAATATGTTTAAACAAAAGATGAAAATTGATGACAACATTATTTGTAACAAAATGCTCACTGTGCAACTATGATGCATCTGTACTTGGATTCGGCTTCGTAGCAGTGTCCTCACAAAAGCAGTGATGTATTACCCCCGGCTGCCCGGCAATAACTTTCAATGAAGGGCGCTTTGCCTATCTAGTGAAACAGTCTGTTTGTTTACACCACTTCACAACTCAGGCCTTAACGGCGAGCATCATGTGGAAGATTAAGACGTGTTTTCATATGTAGAAACAGGTTGCGACCTCGATGTAGAGAGATATAGCAGTGGCATATGATGTTGTGAGAAATGCAAGCAATGTTGGCACTGAGCGGACATCCTGACACAACCCCCAAAAGTGTAGTAGAGCAGAAAAAATCTTGCTGCGTGAAACCTGTCGGGTCATTTCTGTAAAATCAAGAAAATCGTGTGTGTGTGTGTGTGTGTGTGTGTGTGTGTGTGTGTGTGTGTGTGTGTGTGTGTGTGTGTGTGTGTGTGTGTGTGTGTGTGTGTGTGTGTGTGTGTGTGTGTGTGTGTGTGTGTGTGTGTGTGTGTGTGTGTGTGTGTGTGTGTGTGTGTGTGTGTGTGTGTGTGTGTGTGTGTGTGTGTGTGTGTGTGTGTGTGTGTGTGTGTGTGTGTGGATGCCAAGTGCAGATTCTTTCACCTGCCATAGCAGTTTGTTGCCAGCTCTACATATGGCCTGGATCAACACTTCAGGGAACAGGCGCCATAGACCAACACTTAGTAAAGTACACACACAAACACATGATGCCACCGTGACCAGGACATGGATACACTGTGGGAGTACTGCAGCGGCACGTTTATGTACCACTTCTGCGCAATTATGTCAATAGTAACACTATAATGTGAACAGCAATGATGTAAACACGATACTGCCTAGTGTAGCGCTCCGATGCTTTATAAGTTGGACAAGGTGACTTTGAGAGCACCTTGGAAGCTGTTTTGCAATGATGCGAAGCCCCTGGAACTAAATCTGATATTGTCCCGTTTTAGAACTGCAGCAGCACCTGCGCCACCTACAGGCATCTGTTTCCTGCAGGCGAGCAGGAATGGTTGTGATGCTATTTCTCCTTTTATCCCTCCAATCTGTGCAGGATTTTCTTTAGATTTCACTTGTTTTGAATGCAGGGCTGTTTGTGGAAGCTCACTTAAAACCGTGTTTATACTTGTACGAGTGAGAGCTACGAGTAAGCACAGAGGCCGTTATGCTCCACATGGTCGAACATACGGCTAAGATGTTAACGAGTGTTACCGGCGAAAACCCTGACACGCGACTCAGCAATGTTGAGTAGAAATCACCTTTTTCCAATCCCTTTAAAGAAAGGTATTTGGAACAAACAAATGTATTACAATAAGTTTGAAAAAGGTTGAACATCCTGCAAAAAGTAGATTACCGTACTTTTCAGACTATAAACCGCGACTTTTCCCCCCATTTTTTTTGTACAGCTAACGGCCACTAGGGAACCTCCTAAATCTATGGATTTTACAGGTAAAATTAACCACCTTTAACCCTATGGGCTCTAGGACCGGTCCGCGCCCGCCACCTCTAAGGGGCGGGCTCCAGCAGGAAAAGCTGGAGGCCGGAAAAGAGTGAGACAGGTCGCGCGCCAAAGTAAAAGTGGAACCGAGAGACAGAACGAGAGCAAGACAGACGGACCATTTAGCTGCTGCGGCTTATATGCAGGTGCGCTTTATAGTCCGGAAAGTACGGTAGCTGGTTAATCTTGTTGTTCACGTATTCATTAATTCACAGATTCTTTAAATGCTTACATTGAGTGCTTTACAGATGAATTGCATTTCTATAGACTGGATTTGGTTTAATGTCCATTGGGTTGTTATTGAGGTTTGTTTAAAAATGTATAACTTAAAAAATCAACATCGGCTTTAAAGAAATGTTGCTATGAAGCACTTTGCCTTCAGGTGGAGCAAGCGATAAAATAACAGCAGCTCCAACTTCTGTCGCAGATTGGAAACCCACCTGTTTCGCCTTGGCCATTAAACCGTGAAAACAATTATCTTTTAAAGAATTGTTAAAAGGTTTATGCTCATTTGAATCTAATGCAACAGCACTTCAAGTGGTTTGGGTTATTTTAAGTGAATGTACCTGCATTTTCTTGCTGTTCTTAGTTTGTATCTTCATGGTTTTTGCACTTATTGTAAGTCACTTTGGATATAAGCGTCAGCTAAATGAAATGTTGTGTAATCTTCTCACATGTATTGTATGAATCCGAAAAGATCAGTGACATTAGTAGGGAACATTACACGGCTGTTTCTGGGATATCTTTTCAATCTGGAGTCGCTTTTTCCAGCTTTAAGAGGTTTTAATTTCCAAATACACACAAACAAAGCTAATACATCTTTAGCAAATGTATGGAAGTGTGTAACACAACTGAAAAACCCTAATGTCCAAAGCTGAGGCACCAGGTGACACTTCTTCCAGAACAGTGAGAGAAGAATAGGCCACATTATGGGCACATTTTCTGTCGTGTAAGTGATTTCACAAAGGCAGCTTACAGCGTGAGCTCTATGAGTCCCGTGGCCCCCGTGTGCCGCCGGGGGAGAGGGGGGGGGGGTCTGTGCACACCTTCCCAAACTGCCATCCAGCTGACAGCTCCCAGCCAAGGGAGGAGAGGGAGGCATAAATCCTCCGTCCTATATAAAAAGAAATACTATCCGTGTCAAGGAAAGGTGGGATGCCCTAAAATGAATGATAACAGACTCATTAAAAATAACGGCCGCCTAAATGATAAATAGCCGGCCTGCTGGAAAGAGCTCAGGACAATGGCTCGTACAAATTAAGACTGCAGTGCTCTGCCTAAAGGTGCCATTGCCCCTGTTCTTGTCCCCCAAAATTAAGTAATAACACTGTATCCTAGTAGTTCCTCATTCTTAACAATTAACATTAGTATCAATTAACATCGCAATATGGACTTATGCAATATTCAAATCACAGGAAGCCTACTATTTGCTTAAAGAGGACTTTATGGTAATTATTATGATAATTTTCAGGTTCCTCTACTGTGACATGTCTCCATGCTTTAATGTTCAAAAAGGTTTTTATTTTTCTCATACTGCCTGTGTTGCAGCACCTCTTTTCACCCTCTGTCTGAAACCAGAGCCCAGTCTGCTCTGATTGGTTAGCTGGCCGGCTCTGTTGTGATTGGTCAACCGCTTAGAGCAGGGGCGTCCAACTCAGATACACAGTGGGCCAAAAATAAAACTCGGCACTAGTCGAGGGCTGGACTGGTTTATTGCAAAACGTATTGAAATTAACTTATTGCACATATTAAACCTGGAACTAACAAAGCTAATAATCAGTTGCATTCATTTCTTATGGCTCTATCTGCAGAGTCATGATTACATTTTCCCACAGGCCAACAATAGCTTCAAAAAACTATTTCCCTCAAAGAGAAAACCAAACATGCCCTGCTGTCGTGAGAGAGAAAGTGTAGAAGGACACATCCATGTAAACTCAGTGTGCTGCTCTGTGATGCTAGCTCAGATACTTGGCATCTCATCTTGGGTTCATCGATGTTTGGGCTCAGGCTCTGAGCTGAGGAGACCCTCAGGATGGAGTGAAGGTGCAATATACCGGCGGGCCAGATCTAATAGTAATTAGAAATTATCCTGCGGGCCGAAATTAAATCCACCACGGCCTGATTTGGCCCCCGGGCCTTGAGTTTGACACATGTGGCTTAGAGTATCCTGCGCTCAATTCATCTCAATTAGTGATTTTTGAAGTTACTTTCCATTTTATTTTGTTGTACTTTAATTCAGAAAAACTGCATTTTTTTAATATCTGGTTGCAATTAAATATGTTTTTAAGAAAGTCATTCACGTGTTTAATAAAAACAACTACAACATTTTTTTTCCACATCAGCTGGCACTTGCAAACGAGAGCCTAACAAGGATGCTGCTGGGGCTTGGCACGACAAACAGACCACTATTAAGCATGTAGACCTGGCACCGGCCTTTCAAAGCCCAATAGCCTGTGCCTGAGACGGATCTCACATTCCTAACGATGACAGTAAATAAGCCAAACTATCCCCGCACATTCAAAAACGTACACATCTTTTTCAGACTGTAAAAACTCAGCCCAGCGTTCATCAAGTATAAACATTTACATCTGTGTGACATAAACAGATTCCTCCGCTGTAAATACTGCAGAGAAGACACAGAGCCCGGCCTGTCAGAGGGAATGAAAGTGAGGAATGGATGAGTCGTGCAAAGTCGCTGTCTTCTGAACTGATAGACGTCCACTCTGGAGCGAGCGCGATGGGGGCCGACGTGTCCGTGAGTGCACCCTCTCCCCGGCTCTTCTGTAAACACACACATTCCACACGCATGAGAACATTATTAAGCAAAAGCTTGGTCAAGGATTCAGAAGACCTTCAATGACAAGAGTTATGGGGCTCACCCAGAATGGTGTGTTTTATGCTGGACTATAAATCACGAGCACTCTTATGTTCAGAGCAGATAGTCATATTTTGGGGAGGATGGAAATATAGACAGATGTTTATTTTCTCCTGAGCTCATGTTAGGTGTTGTACAGCTGCAGGGAAGGTGGTAGTGACAACTTTATTTAGTTACAACAACTAGCTTTTGGCAAGCTCTCAAATACATGGCATGATACTGTACATTACATTACATAACATTTGGCTGACACTATTATCCAAAGCAAGTTACAACAAGTTCAACCATAAAGGAACACACTTAGAAAAGGAAGGATCCTCCAGGTACCGTACTTTTCGGACTATAAGCCGCGACTTTTTCCCCCATTTTTTTTTTTGTACAGCTAACGGCCACTAGGGAACCTCCTAAATCTATGGATTTTACAGGTAAAATTAACCACCTTTAACTCTATGGGCTCTAGGACCGGTCCGCGCCCGCCACCTGTAAGCGGCGGGCTCCAGCAGGAAAAGCTGGAGGCAATTTAGCTGCTGCGGCTCATATGCAGGTGCGCTTTATAGTCCGAAAAGTACGGTACATTCATTATCCATAAGAGTGCTACTGCATTGGCTTCAAATAGGCCCAACCTTTCTAAGTGCTACGTAAAGAAGTGAGATTGGCATTGGTATTTTTAATTTTGGGACGGAAGCTGTGTCGACTTTCTGTTGTCTTGTTATCAATGCGGAGCTCAGTCCACCATTTTGGGGCCAAGAAAGAGAACGGGTACGTCTTTGTTGAGGGGTATCCGGGTCGAACTCGGAGTGAGGGAGAAGCGAGCCGATTGGCTGATACAGAGCAAAGTCCACGTGCTGGAGTGAATGGTTTAACAGGTGCAATTTTGAGGTGATTTATTTTCATTTTATGCAACTTTATACTGCTATTACACGACTGTTACTCCACTACATTTATCAGACTGATTGCGTTACTTAACAGACTGAAAATGACTAGCATATACGAAATAGAAATCAACTATAAATACAAATATTGACATCATATTTTGCAGCAATATACAAAGTTATTCAAATTAGCTCCACCTTTACCAGCATATTAGTCATTTCATATGATTCTGAATTGGGCCCCTACGTATAACAACTACTTTTGCTACATAAGTATATCTTGATGCCAATACTTTTGTACGGTTACTTTAGGACTTTGTAAAGAAACTCCTTCCAACACTGGGTTCAACCGTGTCCTGGATGTAGGAAGGGCCTGATCCGTTTAGATTATGGTAGGCTAGTACCGTCTTGAAGCGCATTTGGGCCATTACTCGCAGCCATCGAAGGGATCAGATGAGAGATATTTGGGAGGTTAAAGACCAGTCGATGGATGGACCTTGCAGGTAAACTAGTCCGGAGGGAGTTGCAGTAATCAAGACATGAAGGATCGTGGTATTTTAATTCCAGTCTCAGTTTTAGCCGAGCCCAGAGCAGCCCAGCTCTCACGTCTGTAAGTACAAAGCTGCTCTAAGGACAGAAACAGGAAGTAAGGCTTTGATCCGGCTGACAGCATGCTCCTGGTTCTATATCTGGACAATCAAACCACACATGTACTCGTGTTAATTCCTAAAGAACTTTACGTTGTTGTTTTTCTGGCTCAGGCGATTTGTTGTCGTCGCTGGGCTTTCATTTCGAACCTAACATTTGTATCTTGACACCCAAAACAAATGTGAGGCGTCCTTCAGGGATCCTCTCAGACTGTGTTCAGACGGAGCCGTGGACTGGGGGACTGTTCGCTAAAGCAAACAACAAAGACAATCCAGCTGAAGTAGGTCATCGCCTGTGAGCTGAGAACAACTGTTAGGTGTGCAGGATACATGAATACAGTACATGCTTGCATTTGAGGTCGTAGTATGAGTAGTACTTTCTGAATGCTGCGACTTCTACTTCCTAATTGCTTCTTGGTGCGTGAAATACACCAAATTGCTTTCAAGTGGAGCTCTACTTCTCTAAATGACTGCAGGATTTCGTTTAGTGTGGTCATCCAAATCAGGAAATGTTTCCTCTTAATGGACATTGTTGCGCTTTTCTGAAATCTAAATTAGATATATACTGTACTGTTTGCATTTAAATGTGCTTGCTTTGCGAACAAACCCTGTGATCGGCGTAAGGATTTCAAACAAAAAGTCATCTAAAGAGAAGAGTAGTTCAAGTGAACTTGTGGACAGGAGCTGCAGAGGAGGATGATGGGGGTTTTCTAAGCAACTCAAGCGCTTGTACGGCTTGATTATACATCGCACGGCTGTGATAAGGCTTCATTGGAATTTACAACAAGCAATCTCTGCCATATGGACGCACCGAATGGAGATCACAGACGCAATCAGCTTTTTAATTAACAGAATTAACAGTGCGATGTTAAACCATAATGGCAGCAATAAAAACAGTTGATGTGACAATCAAAGTGCACCAAAAACATTCATAACCATTATTTTCATTAGTCTGAGGGAAAGGATAGCAGTGAGCGGGGTTATATTCGAGAGGGATCTCACCCCCCCTGTAATCACACTTGAATTAGCTGCAGATACTGCGAGCACTTCAATGCGCTATAAAACACGGGGTCACGGAGAAGAACACTCATTTGGGTTTATCTCGGACACTTCATTTGATGTCGGCCCATTCTCTGAAGGACTGAGGGCTGTCAGAAGCAATAAACATCCTGCATTTTGATACATTTCTGAATGTGAGGTCCAAAACTACAAAGTTGGCCGATGTGCTGCAGATCTGTCTTCCAAACTGCCCTCGCAGCATTACAGACGGAGATCTGATCAGCAGCAGGAAGACTTTGGCAGAAAATAGCTGTTTATTGACCATAAAACATGTGCGCGTGTACACATAAAAGCACACGCCCACACACACACACTTACACACACGGAGATAAACCACAGCCAGGGTTATACCCCCGGCAGCAGCACACAAAAGAAAGTCAAATTATTAGAAATAATGAAAAGCCATCAATAAGAATTCTGCAGAGACTCGTTTCCTTCTGTTTTCTGCAGCGCTTTTCAGCCCATTATTTTCTGTAAATGTTAACATCGCCAAGCCTGCCTATTGATTCTATTATTTTTGACCTTGCATTAGTGTCGGCTAATCTCGCATGCTATAAAATTTCATTTCATAGTGAAAAATACTCGGAGGCCCTAAGGGTGAGTTATACACAGGTTGCGGCACCCCTGGGATTCATAAGTGCACACGCGGGTAAACAAACCGTACATTTAATGTTTCTTAGATGAGTGAGCAGCGCTGGGGGTTTCATTTCTTTCTAAACCTCGGGATTCTTTTCTCTTTTCCCTTTTGTGTGAGGTGGCACAAAGTGAGGGTTAGGTAGAGAGGCTCATTCAAAGATGAATGCGAGCTTCTTCCAAAACGATATTGTATTTTCACTCCCGTACACATGCCTGAGAGGAATGCTGATGCAGTGAAGCCAAATCTTTTCCTTTTTCCCATGTATGAGGCATCACTGAAGATTGTTACATCTTTCAGATCACAATCAGGAATGACCCCTGCTTGACCTGGATAGAAGAACAATGAAGCAGCAGGAACTATTACTATTCCTTACAATATTCTGTTCAGATTACTCGTAATAATACTCAGTAGTGGGCTGGACATTTTAGAAAATGCATTAAATATCTAAAGATTCCCTTGATAGATACGATAAGACAACATTCTGGCGTTATATTTAAGATGTACACATGCCTTTATACTACTGTAGTCTGCAGAGGGCAAGGTCAGTAATATTATAGAAAACTAAATCATGGAAGCACTTAATTAAAAAGCATTTTCCCTTGTTTGAATTACAGAAAGCAAATACAATAGTGTTGTCTAATGTATCCATTCCACGGCCTTTAGGAAACCACTTTTACAATCTGCCAGCTAATTCTTATCAAATGTTAAATTACAGAGATGTTTTTGTAAAAGTCTTGGAAAAAAAGGCATATTTATAATGGTCTAACACACATGTGTCAAACTCAAGGCCCGGGGGCCAAATCAGGCCCTTGGTGGATTTACTTTCGGCCCGCAGGATAATTTTTAAATACTATTAGATCTGGCCCGCCGGTATATTGCACGCACACCTTCACTCCATCCTGAGGGTCTCCTCCGCTCAGAGCCTGACCCCAAACATTGATGACCTTGCACCCAAGATGAGATGCTAAGTATCTGGCTTGAGCTAGCATCCCAGAGCAGCACACTGACTTTACATGTTTCCTTCTGCACTTTCTCTCATGGCAACAGGGCATGTTTGGTTTTCTCTTTGAGGGGAATAGTTTTTTGAAGCTGTTGTTGGCCTGTGGGAAAATGTAATCATAAGAAATGACTCTGCAGATAGAGCCATAAGAAATTAATGCAACTGATTATTTAATGTTGTTTTTATAGGCAATAATCTAAGCTTTGTTAGTTCCAGGTTTAATATGTGCAATAAGTTCATTTCAATACGTTCTGCAATAAACATTGAACCAGTCCGGCCCTCGGCTAGTACCCATTTTTTTATTTTGGCCCACTGTGTATTTGAGTGTGACACCCCTGGTTTAACATGTAACTGCAACTGTGCAAATGTGTCCTATACAAAAACTGCACTACATAGTAAAATAATGAAATTGTTGATAACTACTATCAGTTGGCTTTTTATAAACAAAATCACAATAGCCCTTGCCTTTGCCGGCCATTCACATCAACACATACCTTTAAAACACACTACAGGAAAGTAAAACTAAACAAAAAGCCTAATAAGGCCCCTTAAAGACTTACAAAGAAGTAAAATACTGCAATAAAGTAGTGCAAGAGACATTAAGGTGCAAGTAAAATGCAGGATTAATCAAATATATGTATGTAGAAAGGTCTAGGAGGTAGTGGTTCTTCTTTACTTAACTAACCGAGATCCCTATCTGTGTGTAGCACGCTCCTATAGGTTGAAGAAACACATGTTCTTCTGTTAAAACCTTTGCTGAAAACTCTTAACACTTTTATTTTAACAGCTTTACGCTGGAAATATGAAATGGTCTCAAGAATAGACTTGAATATTCTAGATCAGCAGGTTATAGTGATTTCTCTAACTCTATTTTCGATGATGGGTTTGGGATTGATTGAAGTCTCAGTAGTACCGCAAACACCAACCGGTCATAATCAACCTAATAGGTAGATTATTTTCTGGCGGTAAACCTGATGCAGCTCTGTCCTTTATCGGAAGCTGGTTTGGGTTTATGTTTCAGAATGATAGAGAAACGTCATGTCAGCATTTCAGCGATCGATCTGACCCGTTACACATCTGTCTTTTTTATCCTGGCATCCTTTGATAAGAAAGGCTGTGATTATCATCCCTTCATCGTTGTTGTTTTTTCTCAGACGAGTCCACAGATGTGTGTTTATCTATTTTTAATGTTCCTCCTACCTTATCACACTTTTCAATTTGGAACTTTTGACACAAACACGCTGGACCACTTTGCCGCGGCTCCAAAACTAGAGAGCGGGAAAGAGAGCGGAAAGGAACGAGTGAGCGAGAACGGGAGAGAACCGGTGATCTTCCAACTGTGGATGCCTGCGTGTCACTTTGGTTAATCATCTCCTACCAATCCTTCAACTCGGGTGCCCGTTCAGGACGCTTCAAACCATGAAAACAGCTGGCTTTGTGCAGCCCAACTGTCAGAGTCTCCTTTGCTGTCGATGATGGAAACATCAAACCAGTGAGCCGTGAGTGGACGTCTCAATCTGAGTCTCTCAGCTGCACCACGCCGTCCTCCCACTGATAATTCATGCAACACACACTCACATTAGGAACACACTGAAGCGTCCCTACACACTCCACGCCTCCTTGTAGCAACACACAGCTTACATCATGCTCAGTAATTCTGTTAAAGTTTAAATGAAATGGATTTTTGTCATTAGACTTGGCTATCACTTTGATATACAATTGTCCAATACGCATCAATTCAATCCATTCAGGGCCCGGCGCTGGCTCTTTTCAAATATTGAACAAAATGGTGAATTTAATGAAAAAGCCCGAGTATCCACGAGAGAAAAGCGTTCATGGTTCCAGAAATGATCTCCATTCAGGGAATGAGCGGTGAACACAACATCAGTCCTCTTCAGCTGTTTCTATTATCATGCGGTTCTCTGTTGCTCCGCCAGCATGCACTCAACCTCCCCATTTATTTTAATCATGCCGGCAAACAAAAGCAATAGGTCAATCAACGCACATAATCAATGTATGTCTAAACATTTCCCAGTTATCCGTCAAGAAACAACAAAGACGGCCTTAGTTTCACCATCGGAGACCCATTAATAACTGTCATGATTGAAATCTTAACTAGTTTGGGGGATTTAATGCTGCAGAGTAGGGCTGCTCAATTAATCGTATTTTAATCGCGATTACGATTATGGCTTGCAACGGTTACGAAAACAACGTAATCGAAATAAAACGATTATTTTTTTATTATTACTTTTTTTTTTTTTTTTTAAATTACTTTTTTTTTGTTGTGTTTTTCAGTTGAGTTATTCTTAAAGTTCACGGTAATCAACTGTTAAAAACATACTGTTCACATTTTTTTTCTCCAATAAATGGATGTTTTCAATAATCGCATTTAATAATCGCAATTACAATTATTGACCCAAATAATCGAGATTATGATTTTTGCCATAATCGAGCAGCCCTACTGCAGAGTTCTTCAAACCCCTCTATACAAATTGAATATTCATGACTAAAAAGACATACATTATGGTATATCTCTTTGCTATTAGACATTTGAGCTTACATCTATTTTAATCATGGCCGCCAACCAACAATCAAAGGAGTTATCAAATCAAATCAAGTTTTATTTATATAACACATTTTTAAACGATTTTTGGTCGAGCCAAAGTGCTGTACATATAATAAAAAAATAACCTACAGTAAAGACACTTTACAGCAAATACAACAGCAAAGTTTGTGTGTCAGTATGAGAGTTATATGTCAATAAACGCACATAATCAACAAATGTCTGAACATTTCCCCGATGTGTCGAGTAACAACAAAGACTGAGTTTCAGGATCTCAGATTCATTAATAACTAATGATTGAATTTCCCACTCGTTTTTGGAATGTAATGCCCCTGACAACCTCTAATCTCTATGGAATCGAATACTCATGGATAAAAGGCATTAAATAAAGAATATCTCTTTGTTATCGGGCATTTACGCCTCCATTTAAATGAAAAAGCAACGGAGAAATAGGTCTCAACTTACAAAATCAACATAATGTATACATGAATCCGATGTATTCGTGAAGTAAAGAAGCCTGCCTCAGCGTCAGGATCTTATATCTAACTGTAATGTATGACATTTTAACTAGTTTGGGGGATTTAACGCTGCTGAATTCTTCACATTTCTAAATAAAATGGAATATTCATAGCTTTATACGCCATTAAAACTTCCATTGGTCCATTTATTTTAATCATGCTGCTATATACTGAAAGGCAAAGGAGTAATAGGTCAATCAGCGTATGTCTAAACATGTTCCCGAGTTATTCGTCAAGTAGAAACAAAGAAATTAAAACTTTGGGTGGAAATTAAAACATTGTAGTGGTTATTATTTGTGTAGGCGAAAGGAATGCTTCATGTTTGTTTTTCTTCTCCAGACCACCATTACATGTTTTCAATATGATTCCAGTTGCGGATGAAATTAAAGAACTCCCTCGGGCTCATCCAAGTTTAACAAAGCACGAAGGACAGACGACCTTAATCCCACACAGCGCTACGATGTTCCTCTCATGGAGAATGTGATAAATAAATGAGCAGACGAGTTTGGTTCTGACAAGTGAGTGACACGGCGCTCCCCGTGCATTTTTGATAGTGATCTAATTCGTCTGGCAGGCGTGGATGTTGATTAAATCAGAATGTCAGCCACTTGACAAGACAAGACAAGACACAAGCCGGGCGCCGAACCTGTTTGAACAGCGTGAGCCGTGCAAGATGGCCGGGGAGATTTGCAATGCTGCGTGTCCGCTGAACTCCACGCCCTGTTATCCTCGCTTCCGACAACATGTCCGGGGAGACAGGCAGACGGCGAGGAAACCCACGCGAGACCCTCCCCGCTCACGGTGGCATCAGCCCTTCTGACACTCTGGGTACACAGAAGGGAGTGACGGCACTTCCGTGTTCCCCTTCACTCACATGTGCCTGGTGCCTCCATCAAATCTCCTTGACAATCACAGAGCTGGAGGCAAGACATACTGTACGGTGAAATCACAGGCCCTGTAATTACAGCGAACAAAGCCTGTGTGAGCAGACTCGCTGTTCCAAAGACCTTCAATGGGGAAATCAGAGCAAAGCATGCTAAGGGTTGGCTCGTCGGTGGAGCCACACAATGGGAGAATGATAAAAGGGGTGTTCTGGAGACGGAGGTCTTTGAGGCAGGTTGCTATTTAACCGACGAGTGCCTCTCCAGAATCACTACATCTGAACGATACCCCAACCATCTGCCAAAGTGCGACAACAGACTGATGTAAACACACTCTGTGAGACGATACACATCGTTTGAGATTCCTGGCAGACGCACAAGTGACGTTACGCAAGTCCTGCGACATCAATCAATCCTTTTGCGATTTCTTTTTCCACCCATGTCCCTTTTCCGCCACTCTTTTCACAGTTCTTCACCGTCGATGGTTGAGTTTGAATATGAAACACCCAGGATCGCGTCCTTGGGCGTTTCCCCTTTCCTCTTACCTTCCCGCATGCTCCGCTCCAAGGAGGTCAAAGTTGCATGTACAAAGTCACTCGACTAATCTTTTTTGTCACTCATAAAACTTACACAACATCTCCCTCATGGAGGCCTGTCAGATCGCTGCTGCCTGTGGCTGTCAGAGAACACAGATAATTACTCGGAGGGATCGGAGAAGGCCTTGATTATTTATAGGGTTGGATGTCTGAAGAGAAAAAAAAAAGACACTATATACGACTTTGAATGAATTCGTGTTAAAGCAATATTGTTTTAAGAGAACATCAGTTCACTTATCAGTAGACTACAAAGCCAAAACGTGTCCAGAATCTCCAAGTGACGATATGTGGTCGTCTCTAGGTGAGAGTTCCAAGACATGACGAGCTGTTTCTCTTAATCCTCGATATGCATCGGAACAAGATCCATGGTCAGATTGATGACGTGTTTGTGTTCACCTTGTTGTTGGGGCCTCATGCTGTGTGTGTGTGTGTGTGTGTGTGTGTGTGTGTGTGTGTGTGTGTGTGTGTTCTCTCCCACGATGACAGCATGAAAAGCCCATGAATTAAAGTAAGCCTTGTGTGACAGTCAGAGAAAAACAAGCAGCTCTTCAGGAGGAAGTGATGATCGTGTTACAGTGATGTGTGCTCACCTTTCACATCATGAGATTCAGCTGGTATGTACTGCAAGGTTTGAATATGCCAATACTTCTTTTAAGGCTTTAATGCCCCAGAAACTTCAAATGAATATTCATGACTAAATAAGCATCAATTAAAGTGGAAAAACAACAACTTAAGGTCGGGTTATTTTGTCGACAAAATATCTCTTTGTTTTCCTACATCTTAGTTCCTCGTCTTTAGATAAACTAAGATAGTGAGCGGTACTTTTGAGTCAATCCATCTTCTGAAATGATTCTCTTCAACTGAAGTGGATGAGCACAGGATGCTAATGCTAATGCTAGCAGAATAAACATACAGAATGGTTTGAGACAAAAACGTCACTGACAAAACTAGAATAACTAATATTATCCAAAGACTTCCTACACATCGGTTGCCAACATGTATAGCCGACAGTTTAAAGTCTTATTTATTCATATTTATAAAGAAATTAGCGAATTCCTCAATTCATGCTGCATCGCAGTCGGTGCTTGGAAGTACGTCACATCCCAGTTTTCCTTCTGATCCCCACCAACTTTAAACCAATGAGAAGAGCACATAGAATACACAAGGATTACAAGTGTGAAATAACAAAAAACTGTTCCAACGGGCACCTAGTTAGGATGCCACCTGGGCGCCTCCCTAGGAAGGTGTTCCAGGCACGTCCAGCTGGGAAGAGACCAAGGGGTAGACCTAGGACCAGGTGGAGGGATTATATCTCTTCGCTGGCCTGGGAGCGCCTTGGGATCCCCCAGTCAGAGCTGGTTGATGTCGCCAGGGAAAAGAACGTTTGGGGCTCTCTGCTGGAACTGCTACCCCCGCGACCCGACCGCGGATAAGCGGGAGAAGATGGATGGATGGATGGATGGATGGATGTTCCAACATTGGCTGAAAATAGTTTGTTTGTAGGATCCCACCGTAGTAAGCACCTGATTAAGAAAAAAACCACATTTCCAGGGCCTCTAAGGAAAATAGTGCGGGTGACCAGCATTCAAACCTTCTCAATTCTACTCATGCGTCCAAATCCATGTGCATATTTAAATGTAATATGCCACTTAAATGCCAGCTTAAAAAGAGATGACAAACTCAGGCAGATATCAAATCAATTTGATATCTGCCGGGAAGGGAAAGTGCACATCACACACTGCGAGCCAGGATCAAGCTGGGGGCAGGTGCCTCTCCTCTCAGAATTACAAGGAGAGCTCGCAGACAGATATGAATTCACAATTAGTCTCATCCTGGCCACTTCTTAAGGTTTGTGACAGTGTCTGGAGTTCCTCTAAAGGCCATGTGTGTGAAGCCATGAATTTCTTGCGACAGGCTATGATACCAGAGAGGCTATATTTAGGGAGGATAACTAGTACTGCACGGTATAATCTGACATTTGTACCACGAGGGAGTCATCCGGCATTGCTCACAAATGACAGTGTCACAGTTAGTTTGTGTCCTCGGCGGAATAGGTTAAAGAGAACAAAACATGTTTTTTGCAGTGGAGCGCCGCTCGGCAAGACAGATCTAATAAAACCGTATTTGATTGTGGGGATATGATCTGACTGCGGCTGTCACTGGTGAGTGAGCCCCCTGAGCACCGAGACAGCAGCAGTCTGGTTGAAAAGGAACAAAGAGTCCCTGGGAGCCGTCTCAGTGGACTCTGAAACAGGAGTCTGCATGACTGGCCTGCTTTTGATGGCTGGCTTTAACTTCCCCTCTCGCTCTGCGGCCCTCTAACCGGGGACAAAGAGAACAAGCCCAGGCCACCGTTGTTGTTCTTTTCCTAGCTGTCGATTCTGTTGAAGTGCATCATGAATACACATCCTGCTTATCCCTCGGTGTAACATGTTTTTTTACCAATCCACCGTTACATTTCTGATCTGTTCCTTCGTTCTGCGTGGTAGTTTAAATTAGAACGTCAGCATATTTGAGTACCTGTCAGGTCCGCTTAAAGAAAACAAGCATGATGTAATTCTGTTCAACCAGGCAATTCATTAGCCCGAGTCAAGCGCTCGTCCTTGTGCAGTTGGCTGCTGGTGTCCTCCCCGCGGACACCCAGAAGCCACTTAGGTCCACATTCACCAAGGTGATCAAACCTGCGTCAGCCTACACCTGCCTCCCCTCTCAGGAGGAACCGGGACATGCTGCACAACAAAAGCTCCGCGGGGGAGTTGGGCTAACTGCGCCTTCAATTACCACCTCTCTCTATCCGAGGGCGGCAGGCGCTTAGGAACAGAAGCACATGGAGGAGTTTTAGGATACCAGCCATGTAAAGTACATGTATTGTAACATTTTGAAAGACACTTACTTTACTTGAGTATTTCAATGTGTTGCTTCTTTGTACTTCTACTCCACTACAATTTAGAGGTTAGCACTTTTACTGCACTCCATTTATTTCATATTTTTAGTTACTTTGGCTTTGGATTAATGATGTGAAATATAATCAAGTGTTAAATCAGACTTTAGTTCCACCTGGACTAGTATTTCAATCTAGCTGCACCTTTACCAGCTTTGATAACACTTTAATGATCAATAATTATAATCAAAACATATATATTATTCTGAAATGGGCCATTCTGCATAATTTACTTTTGGTACTTTCAGTACATTTTGATGTCAATACTTTTGTACTTTTACTTGAGTAACATTTTGAAGGCAGGGCTTTTACTTGTAACAGAGTATTCCTTCACTCGGGTACTTCTACATTTACCTAAGTACAATATCTGAGTACTTCTCCCACCTCTGATGCATACTGCACCAGCTGAGGACTATTTCAAACGGCTGTATGACACCCTGCATGTCCTCCTGCAGCCTTTACCCTGCAGGAGGACAAACAGTATCTCCAATAGACATATGGAACACGAGTGTTGAAGACGTCTGTACTATGAGACATTACAGACATGTTAGCAGAATATTACACCAGCGACATGCTCAGAGGAGATTTGGGGATCAACAATGTGCAGGGTGTTTTTTCAATGATACGTTTGAATGATGTCTTATGGTTGTGCATAATGGCAATATAAATCTTTCTGGGTGTGCAATTACAAAGACTGGCATGGTCTATTCCCCGCTGGGTGATCGCCGGCGAACAATGACATATTACCGGCTGGCCGGCAGTGGTCATTAAGAACTGATATGGGATTTATGGCCAGTCTTTAAACATGAGATGGCATTAGAGAGATTTGAATACAGTCAAAGTGGCACAAAGAATCCTGCCTGAGTAAAAGACGCAGCTAATGAACTGTGGTTGGAAAGCAGGGGATATAAAGTTATTTTGGGTAAAGCGATTTCTCATCAAGCAAAACGAGTTTTAATCACCGGTTGTCAGAGTGCATAACAAGCTCGCTGCGTTGTTACGGCATTGTATTGGTGAGATTTTATAGCATTGTAATGAGCAGTGTCGAGCAATTAATATATGAACACACGGCTCGAGTCGTAATAATGCCTGTTGAAAAGCACATGACAAAACATTACAATATGAAGTCTGAAAAGCACAGTTTGATTCCATTACGAGGACTCAGAGTAACACAGACCCGAGAGGCGGTGTCTCAGTCAGTGTTTCCGCATGGCGACAAAAGCGCCCTCTCTAACCATCTACTAATTTCCAGTGGCAATTAAGGAGTCTTACATTCCTCATGACCTACCGAGAGAGTAGAAGAAGCTTAAACATCAGATGTGTTCATTGGAAAGTGAGAAATAAAGACTTTGCCTCATCATATTAGTGCCAGCCCTTAAAGTGACTGTTTATCATGAGGTAGTGCTCAAGGTTTTAATGAGCTCCCTGCCTGTTCTAGTATAATTCCAATTAGTCCCTCCGTCTCATATAATGGCATGATTACCTCGTGAAGCCTCCATTGTTTTCCGTACAAGCCTTGAAAGGAACCCTGACTATTTTAATCTGTTTCCCAGTGGCAGCACACCTGCCAAGCCAGTTACACCTCCTGCAGAATGATCACAGGTATTGGTTCATTAATACAGAGAATGGCAGTGTATGACCCCCCCCCCCCCCCCCCCCCGCCCCCACCCCCACCTAGTGAACAGATGAGAAAATAAATGAGAAAATAAGATTGTACTTGCATTTCAATATTACACTGACACAATTCAAAATGACACTGGATAAGGATAGTGTCACAAAGCAGATGTATGAAAAGTTTAGTTTGATACTTGAGTAACATGTACTGAAACACTCTCCTCACTCACTATGAAAGTGGGATTGATCTCAGTCAAAGTGATGACAACACCATCTGCCTAAATAAGGCCCTTTTGCCTCAGTTTTGGTGGCCAACATTTCATAGAAAGAAAGGGAAAAATAAGCCACCTTTTATCAAATCTCATGTCAGAGAATAATCAGTACCATCAGTCATTAGCAACCACTTCTTGTCATCTTGTTTAGAAGGCCTGTAGCTTCGACCTGAGGACATATTCTGCTCATGTTCAGGTTCATATTAATAATAATAATAATACATTTATTTTGGGGGGCGCCTTTCATAACACCCAAGGACACCTTACAGGGTTACAGATTTACAATTTTACCTTACAAATTAAAACAGTGGATTTAGTGAAGTATCAGCCGGGGTAAGACGAGACAAACAGGAAATTGACTACAAAAGGACACAAAAGGACACAAAAGGACACAAAAGGACACACAAGGACACAGGGTACATATTATAGAGAAAACGCCAGTTTGAACAGGTGGGTTTTGAGTTGGGTTTTGAATGTTGTTATGGAATCAGACTGTCGGATGCGCCGTGGCAGGGAGCTCCAGAGTCTGGGAGCCGAGCAGCTGAAAGCTCGAGCACCCATGGAGCGGAGGGTGCGGGAGGGGGTGTACTCCTGAAGGAGGTCAGAGATGTAGATGGGGGCAAGGCAATATTAGTATCTAGTGTCTCTACTGGGACATGTCTCCATGCTTTAATGTTCAAAAAGCTCTTTATTTCTCTCTCACTGCCTGTGCTGCAGCACCTCTTTTCACCCTCTGTCTGAAACCAGAGCTGCTTTGATTGGTTAGCTGGCCGGCTCTGTTGTGATTGGTCAACCGCTTAGAGATGTACCGCCCCTTAGCCTATCATGTTCAATGTGTTGGAGCGCTAGCCAATTAGAGAACGAGTGTTACAGTGACCGTGACTACTAACAGTCACTGTGTTACAGAAGTAAACAAAGGAGTCCATTGGAGGCGTTTCAGGATTGGGGGGGGGGGGGGGGGGAAGAGTGTGTGGGAGAGAAACTCCCTCTGGAGGAACACAGTGATGCAGACCATTTACATGCACACAAACCTATATAACACACGACAGGCTGGTGACAAGGGAATTGTAGTATGGTCCATTGACCACTAGGTGACGATATTATTTGACCTTTTCACAAAACTAAAACAAACTAACATCATTAATCTTAATTTAAAGTCTTGTTTTTCTTTTCCGACATACATTCCTTTTGGTGTTATTGCTGTTGTGGTTCTAAAGGAAATGCACTAGTTCCTCTCAGCCTGTCCACATGCACCGAGACATTTACAATAGTAATGATGTATTACAGCTTCATTTGTCATGTGGGCATGTCGGGAAAACACATGGCAAGAATAAAATGTTCAGTAACGTCACGGAAACAAATAATTGATGTTACTTCAGTAACTTTGGAGTGGGCATCGCGCTCCAACGACGCCGTACTGTTCCCGTTTCCTAGGTAATTGATTCGGAGCTCTGAGGAAAAAGGACACTGGCTGGCTCAAGAAGTGTTTCATTCAAATCCTAATTTAGCGGGGTATCGGCGACATCGGGCACAATAGGAGAGGGTGGTAATAGCCAGGACCTAAAACAGAATTGAGATTTTCTCTCAGATTTGACACTCATGCAGAATAAGAGACAGGAGGGAAGAAATGGTAATCTGCACGAAAACCCTTAAAAGAATCAATTTGGCAAGGTGTCTGAGAAAGTGACTTTATCCGGCACTGTGATTCCGACTGTCTCCTGTTAGAGTGGGATGACTGTCTTTCTTCCGCGCTGACAGGCAGACCCAGGCCAAATTGACAGTTCTTTAAAGCGCCTGACAGAAAGGCGCATTAATTAAGTCATTGCTGGACTTTAATTGTGTTAAGAAGTTGAAAAAAAAAATCTAATACGAGAAAAGGTTAACAAGTCCTCCGTGGTGTCAGATTTTCTACTTTCTATGAATATTAATGTGCCTAATGAAGACAATCTTCGCTTCATCTCCCCATTGTTCTGTATTCAGGTGCCAAGCTTTCACAGCCATTGATTTGTTGTTAAAGAACAAATATGTCATGGGAGAAAATGACTGCCACGTCTTTTATCTTAAATGTATCAAGAAAAACGCCTCTCTTTTCAGTTGAAGTGTGGATTTTTTTGTGTTATTCTAAAAAGATTTGAGCTGAGTGAGTGTCATGGAGAAGTTGTCAAGGTGTGTTTGGGTGTTAATTAGATGTGGTAATATGTGGCTGTTCTGCTGTGAACAAGGAACAAAGGCAGAATCAGACTTCATGAGGTGCGGTGGACGACAAACAGAAAAGCAAACCAAACCTTTGTCTGTAGCCAGAGGCGGAACATTATTTAGCTTTTGAGTATTCAAGCATACACATTAAAGGAAGTGTTGAAAGACAAACCAGGTTGAAGGCGATACATCATTACTATTGTAAATGTCTTGGCACGTGGACAGGCGGAGAGGAACTAGCCGGGTGCTTCTCCTTTTAGAACCACATCACCGATACAAAAAAGGCTATCAGGGCAACACATTTTGGATATCATGAATTCTCCTGAAGAGCTGCTGAGGTGCGACTGCCTGCCATGGAAGATAAAGTCATGTGATAAGATATTTGATGGCAACTTACAAGTTCCTTTTGCCTGCCACACAGCCTGCGGGGAGAGCAACACCAAGCGCTCCTCGAACTTCAATATTAACCGGGCGTCACGATCGCCGGGCATATTGAAGAGACAGAAATTCAAATGAACCTCTCTCCCCGTGATAAGACGACCTGAGTCCTCGTGAAAGATGAGCTATGGCTATTTCTGGAGAGCGAAGTGCTCGGTCTCGCCACAGGGCAAACCCTGAATAGCCAGGGTTGGAATTACTTGAAAAGGAGGACTGGCTGATGCACTTGGCACTTGTCATTGAAGGAGTGTCTTTTGTTCACATCGCCATAGATCTCCATCGGAGGAAGCTGTTCAAAAGGACTCGTGTTTTTCTGAATCCTTTTGTGGAAAATTAACAAACGCATGTTCCAGAGGGGAATAGAACGGTGTCAGAAAATTAATTTTGCAATATCTCATCTGAGTTTACGGTTTGAATTTGCCAAATAAACCCCGGTGCATCTTTTTCTCTCCTTTTTATAAGACCATGGCTAATTCATGTTGTGGTGCTGGGTGTATTCAAAGTGTGAAGGACGGGGGCCTGTGCACATGTGGACGTTTCTTTATTGCATCTGACAGAGACGACTTCTTTCTGATTTCATCCCTCTGTGCATGTGGGAGTCAATGAAGTTCACATTGTTCCCCACCAGAAGACACACACACACACACACACACACACACACACACACACACACACACACACACACACACACACACACACACACACACACACACACACACACACACACACACACACACACACACACACACACACACACACACACACACACACACACACACACACACACACACACACACACACACACACACACACACACACACACACACACACACACACACACACACACACACACACACACACACACACACACACACACACACACACACACACACACAGAGTCAAAGCTGTGCAGAGATCAAGTCTCAGACATCAGCTTCCTTCAAGGGGAACTCTGGTCTTATGTCTTAAAAGAGCATATGGTAATTCAGGCTATGATAATCTTATTCAGTGATTGTGATGAATGTGTTCGTATTCACAAAACTTTTTAGTTTAAGAATGCAAATACAAAGTCGTACTTTGTGACATATTTTATCCCTACTGTAAGTCATAATGTATGATGTGTTTGAACGAGGCCCTATTGTACTGATTGTGCTAATCCCCTCTCTCCATTCGACTCCTTTTCCTCTTTCCGGAACATAGTGACATCACTTTGTAACACTTGGCTTCTATTGGCTAGCGCTCCAACACATTGTACGTGATAGGATAAGGGGCGGGACATCTCTAAGTGGTTGACCAATCACAACAGAGCCGGCCAGCTAACCAATCGGAGCAGACTGGGCTCTGGTTTCAGACAGAGGGTGAAAAGCATGGAGACATGTCCCAGTAGAGACACGACATATGAACTTGAAGATTAGCATAATATGTCCTCTTTAATGGTTTTTCATGTCAGTACTTTTGGTTAAAACAGCAAGACATTTTGTTTAATTGTTATTATGATGGACCGATTGGTAATCTATAACTCATTTTTTTATACTTAACATTTACTTAGACAAAAACAAGTAATAGATTGTGGCTTTAACGTCTCTCCCTTTTTACAATTTATGATAGATAAAGCGTATTCTTCAAAGGTAACTGCATGGGGAAGTTCTCGCTCAGATTTACTTCGGATCCCATGTGCTGTGAACCAGACGTGCTTTTATTTATGGGCAAAGTTTAACTTCTGGCTTTTTGCTGCAATAATTATCATTTCGACACATATCCAGTTTGGAAATAAATCAACTGTAATGGCTTTGTAGCATTAATCTTAAATCAATTATTTTCATTTTCTGTCCATACATACATCCCTCCTTATTATTATTATTATTATTATTGGTGTTATTGTGTTTTTCTCACCCTTAATTGTGCCTCGACTGACCTAAAAAAGATACAGAAGAGCAAATGAGGAGCAGCATCAGAGGGAAAGTAATGAAACGTCTTTCAACAACACTTTGTCTCTGTTCCTTTGGCCAAGTCTGGGATACCTATTAACATTCCCTTTAAATTATTCATTCTGATGGATAAAACACCTCCACAATTAATTGCATGTGAGCCGCCCATCCCCCTTAAATCTGTTGAAGAGGCTGCAGATTCACCCGCGTGCTCTCGTTAAATGTATCATTTCCTTACACGGGACTTTTAAATACTGCGCTGGATTTAAAGATAGTAACTTGGAGGTAAATACAGTAAATTAGATTGATGTGCACAGCATGACATATTCTCTGAAATGAGGCACCTCGAGGAGAAAGAAAGAAAAAGAGAGACGCCCTTCTGATATGAAACTTCCCCATCGGTTGTAAATTCTGTTTCATGGACTTCACATCAGAGCAAATGAGCGCCACACGTCTCACACACTCATGTACGTCAGATTCCCAACCTTGCACCATCCACTGTGAAGGGGACATTCAGTGGTATGTATTAATCATGTACATCATCAATATGCACTATTAATTGTCATACTTCTTTTGCCATGTGATATGTAATCTCTGTTCTGTATCCATGACGATTGACCTGAATGTTTTATGTGTATTATCTCGATGCCCAAGACGCATTTCTCCTAAGGGAGACAATAAAGCTGTATCTTATCTTATCTTATCTTATGAGGAAAAGAAGCTCCTGTGGGGAGGTCTTCTCGGTGTGGGATGTTAATTTGTAGAAAATGTGATTTACTAACTTTCATGATTTGATATAAAGTCCTGCTTTACTCGGTGGTGTTGTTTCCACTTGGAGAGGAATACATTTGTGCCTCACATCCAAGGATTAAGTGGGCAGAAACTGAAGTATCGATGCAGGAGATAAACAGAAACGCAGACAGATGGCTCGTCCTAAACTGACGTTAGTGTCGGTATTGATTGTTTTTTGGACATTTAAAAATGATACCTCGAAAAAGAGTTGTATAAAAAGCCGTGCTCGAGAGGAAACGAGCATTGTCTTTTTGTAAAAGCCTCGTGTGCAGAGGCTCCTCCAGGAAGAACAGGAGTGTGCCGCCCAGCTATTTATTGCTACGCTGCTCGAATGCAACGCCAGCTCAAAAGGCTTCAAGTCATCGGGGAGATTGTTAGGCTTCTGCGAAAATTACGGAAATGCAGAGGAAATGGACGAGCAACACTTCATAACAATTAATCAGGGGCGGCTGATTAATAAAGTTCATTTTTTATTCTCGATGATTCAGGGGATTATCAAAAGGACACTGTCCTTGTCATTTTGATTAACAAACCCATCCTCGCTCTGGAAGAGGACGCGCTGAAGGGAGACGCTTTCTTTCGCCCATAAAATAAATATTGAATGAGAATATTAACTCGTTAACCTTGACAAGTATTTGTAATTTTCATAAGGGGGTAAACCAGCAGATTCAGCATAAAAACTGCTGTGGGGGTTTGAGGAAAGGCACGGGAAGAAGGGCGGGGGACGACAACACACAACAAATTAGAGAGAATGAAGAATGCTACTGCGTGGATCCTGTCATTTTTATGGGCTGCAATGATTAATTTGTTTGTTCAAATTCTCAATTAAGCCAGGAGGATCCGGCAGAATTAGAAAAGGAGAGGAGTGCGGTGTTGTCTGGGCTCTGCACGTGCCCCGGGGAGATATAGCCCTACCTGATCTCAGGTCAGCAGGCTGCTCTCAGACGGCTCCCAGCCTGCAGCACGGGCGTGGTGAGAATCATTTCAAACGGCACAGGGAAAATGTAAATCAAAATATTTCCCCCCCCTGATAAATCATTCTGGCTTTCCCTTTCATTCGTCCAGGTCGCCTTGTCAAGGGTAATGCCCTTAACATGTCAATTGTCACAGAGAGCATGCATTGCATTAGACATAAAGTACAGTTCACCACACACACAAACAGCAGTCAGTCGCACTGTTGTACAGGAAGAAATAAAATATGGAGCTCGCACTTCCCTTTTCCCCGGAGGCCCTGTGCACTTATTATTTGTCAGAGTGACAGATGTTTCTCAAATGATGGTGTCTCATGTGTGCTGAACTTCTACCAAAGCCCTGCTGTGAGAGGTTCTATACACCATCTGATGGTGGAAACCTCCACGGACTCCATCCCTGCTGTAGCCTTCGTAACGCAGCAGGGGGGGTGTTGTTATCAGGGTGGTCCACTGAGGTGACGGCAACACTTTGGCCCTGGACTTGACGTTACAGCGGCAGCAGCACAAACCTCCACATCCAGTTACATTTGCTCATTAGAATTGGATTTGCCGAGTGCGGTGAATTGGTTTTGGTGGCTGCAACAGTTATTATTTACAGCGCGCAGACATAAATGTTAATAAAGACGGAAAACAAATTTGCAAGTGACTCTGCATTTCCACAAACTGAGCAGAAAGAAAGTGGGCATTTTTGCAATGTGCATGTTTAACTGTGTGGGAGGAAAACACTTAGGTAGCATCCTTTAAGAGGATGTTGTTGCTCGACTTTTAGCTCGGGGTCAACGAGAAGCAGAATGCACACTTTACTTCATTGCTCTGCTGGGCCGACACCGGGTCAACAAGTTGGCAATGCTCTGAAAAATTGCCTTTTTAATTTCTTAAATGCGAATATATGTCTTGAACTGTGTTGTTTTCTGGTCAGTGAAAATAAAAATGTAGTTTAGTTTATTTATTTGTAGTGTCGTGGACAGTCCCCATCGATGAACTGTCACAACAACAGTAAATGGAGCAGCTTTAGCCGACATGGCTAATTTCCAGCTGTTGGCCAGATGGTAATAGACACCCTTAAAATCACAATATATCAACAGCATTAGTTATAAGAAAATATATAAAATAAAATAAAAAGGAGGAAAGAGGATAAAAGAGAACAGTAAACAACACACGTTACTACAGTACATGTCACATATAGCACATCACAGAAACGAGGGGCAACATCCATGATCACAACATGTAACACTCGCGCCATACTCAACACAGACTCGTGTGTGCCGGTGTAGTTCTCAGTGAACCATGTTTCTAAGTGAGCTGTGAAGGTGGGATGTGTACGTCTTTGATTTGAGTGGGTAGAGAGTTCCAGTTTTGTATTGCCGTGACCGAGAATGATGACTGACCAAAAGTACTCTTCCTGAATGGGACTGATAGGTCGCCACGTGTGGAGCTTCTCGTGGTCCGTCTGGTGTTGTTACGTTGAGTAACCAATGAGTTAAACGGTGGCTGTATTGTGCAGGATTTTGTAAACCAGAACGATGTTCCTGTACTTTATTAAATCTTCCCAACTCAGGATGTTATGCTTGTTGAGACAGTGATGGGAGCGGTTAGGTTTCTGGTCCAGTACTTTGAGGGCTTGTTTGTACAGGGTTGCTCGTGGCTTCAGTGTGGAGCTGTTAGTTTGCAAATATGCAAATATGTTACGTATAGAAAGATAAACAAAAAATTATTTTGACATTAGGCCCGGCCTTTCAAATCAAATGCCCCCCATTGATGTAGGTCATCCGCTTGGTCTATCTTAACATACAGTAGAAGTGTTGATATGCATTGAGAACCAAATGGTTGCCTCAGAAATGCAGAACCACTCATGTTTTAAAATACATGCACTTTACTTGAGGATATCCCAGAGCAAAATGCACTATTTGTATTCCCCTGCATTTATGTAACATCTGCAGCACACTGCAAAGCTACACTCTTAAACAGCCCACGTAAAGACAGAGCATTCACAGCGAGTGAAGCTGGATCGCTGACCCGCTGAGGTGCGGACAAAGTTTTAAGCCGGAGCTTTTCTCTTTGCAACGATGCATTTCAAATCAAGTACTACACTGTCTTTATTTAACGTCTTTATTTGACTGCTTCCAGTGTTTACCTCTATAACAGTTTTGCGATATTGAAATCAAACAAAATAATACATCTTCCGCGTTCAAGTGTATCTTGTCAATGATAAAATAATCGTTAGAGAAGGCCGTTTTTTATTCTTCATACGCTGCAAATTCTCCGAGCAAAAGTGCAACTTTGTTATTGTGTTTACGACCATTATATGATTTTTGTAATGAAATCACATAATGGTCGTATGTGTTTTCTGCACCAGTGGCTGCTTTTAATAGTGTTGGCCACCTTTCTTTTTCCAATTCAAGATGTCCTCTATACAGTATGTATATCCAGAGCAGCAGCATTGACTGGAGCCAGCACTTGTGAAGCGAAAATGCTTATTAGTCAAACAGTCCCCATCGGAATAATGCCACGGTCAGCCAGTGGTGAGGGATAACTCTGTGGATGACACTCTGGAGCCTATTCTGTAGGGGATCTGCTTTAGTACAGCGCGCACAAACATGATGTATGGACACACAAGCAGAAAGGCATCATGGGACCACACAATGGAAGAGCTGCGGATGAGTTACTGTAGTGAGAGCAGGGCTTGCATTGAACGTGCTCTTCAAAACAATGACAGCATGTTCTAGTTTCTGCTTAACGATCCATTTGCCCCTTCAACCTTGATCAAAAACTTTCAGCAAAAGTAAAACATTAAAAGATTAATGTGGAATAATTGTAGGTAAGGCTCTCAGTAGAATCCCTAGAATCCTCGTGGAGGAAAACATATAAAACAGGCGTCCAAGTTTTATGGCTTCATCTTTTATGGGCCTGGTTAGACAAAAAAGTTGACAGAATTAGTATCAGGAAATATGTTGTGCTACAAACCTGGTTACGTCGGGAGTATACGCGCTCGCAGTTCTTTTGAATAGCTAACACCAGATGGCTATCTGCACTTTTTACACAAACCTGGCAGTTTTCTTTTAGTTAACTTCTTTATTTCACACTCATATACAGCGGAATAAAACCAGAAGACGAAAACAGAAAACATGAGAAGTCAAGAAGTTAATAGCTAATACAGGGAAGCTCATAAAAATAAAAATAATATTGCTTATATACAACATTATTTACCTAATAACAAAGTAAATGACCATTAGAAACACAAAAGGAACAGAAGAATTACAGACAGTAACAAGGGAACATTTGAAAAAACATGTATTGACAAGTGGGAAACTATAAAATAATCACGTCTGAATTACACATCATGAATTGAAATGAGATCATCATTCCCTTTTTTTACATTTCAGAAGATATTGATAATGAGTACTTTTTGAACAGATGTTAAGGAAACACTGGCCATGATGAAAATGCTTAACCAGTCTGGTATTATGGAAATATATATCATTAAGTTGAAGAGGAAAATGCTACGAAGCCACCTAGCATGCTTAAAGCTAACATAGCTAACCCTATCCTGTCAGTTAGCGAGCCTGCTAGCTTGGTTGCTAACGGGTGCAACCATATTACACCGTTTATTTAAGAGCTATATTAATACCATCACCTACTGTCTCGTCATTTTCTGTAATTCATGCTTATTTTTGTGGTGCACTTTAAATACAAATAGACAGAGCGACACTGCTAACACTGCTAACACTGCTAACACTGCTAACACTGCTAAGCTAATTTCCTGCCTTTTTGCTCTCTTTGTCGTGAGCACTGTCAGGATGGCTTGTTATTAGTCAGTGTCGCAAATTCATTTTTGTCAACATTTATTAAAGAAATGTCCACAGATTTTGGTGATTCCTTTGCTGTACTGTAGCCTAAGCTGATTTGGCCGCAAAAACAATTCTGTAGTTTTGAATGCAGCTGTGTGACTTTGCCTTGACAGAGTTATATTTAGTCTGACTTTCATTGCCAGGGCCCTTCAAGTTTAATACAAAGAGGTTTGTCAAAGCATCATATATTTATGTGGAACATTTGCTGCGTATGGGGAAGGAGAAAATCAATTTCCCGCCCCCTCTTGATAATTGATCGTTTTTTCTGAGTGTACTACAACGATGACATGCCAAGTCTATCACATTTTGAATGGTAGTAAAGCAGCCAACACTGTCGATCCGTCTATCCAATCCATCTTTTTCCAACATATATTATATTTACACATCAAGCTTTAAATAAATTAATCTGCTTTTATGTATCCTAACAATGACACTTAAAACAATAGAAAACACTAAGCAGGGACCGGGTTGTACACTTTGCTGATTTAATTCCTCATCTCCACTTAACAGTCTCTCAGACACCCCGTCATTAAGCCAGTAAACCTTCTCAAAAATAAATCCAATCCCATAAATCTACCTCTGAAGGAATCTGATACTTTTAAAAAGTGACAGTGACTGACCTTGAGATTTATTTTTGTCACACCAGAAACTGTCTCCCTCAGCAACGAGAGACGTGCCTGTCCAGATGGTTTTGTGTGGCATCGTCTTGCTAATTGTCAGTGATGCCATCAAAGGGATGTAGCAGACCTGACAACTTAGCTGATGAGCAATAAGATGAGTACGAGGGGGGAAATTAGAGCCAAAAACATGTGACAGTTATTTTGTGCAGCCTACCTACAGTATGCTTTTTAAATCATTTGGCTTCCTTTGTTTCCTGCACACTTGAATAGAGTAGAAAGGAAAGCTATTATTATTATTAAAACGGGGTTCAAAAAAGTAATTTCTGTGTTTTCATGATGTCTAATTGGATTATGCAAGCTAAAAATATCTCTGAAAATAAAACAATGCAGAATGTATTCTTCCATACTGCATTGTATAGGCCTAAATGTCAATGGTCGTAATACCTCACATGTATTTTGAAGCTAGAACCTGTCTTTAAAGTTGAATATCTACAGCACAGCAGCGCGGCAGTCCGTCCCCTGTGACTGTAAAACATGCAAGACAAAACATATGACACAGGGGATGATCCTGACCTGAGAATGACATGTGCTAAAGTACATTATAGTCATTGCCAGGATAAAGGTCACATTGACTCCTGTTATAAATTGGACAGGACAGCTCCAGCATACATGGGGTGTCAAGTGTGAGGAGGTCTGAAAGAAAATCCCTCGGATGTTTTCACACACACACACACACACACACACACACACACACACACACACACACACACACACACACACACACACACACACACACACACACACACACACACACACACACACATAAAAGTGTCTACGTCTCGCTCTCACTTGTGATTAGCACACTTAATCGTCACATTAAAGGGGAAGTCCGCGCTTAAGTTCATCATATAATGGCTGCTGCAGCGTTGTGTTTTTCCTCCAGCGGTCATCAATACTGCAGAAAGGTAGCATGCAAGTTCAGGGTTTATTATTGCTCCTTTTTATACCATTAATGAGTGAATTCACAGTCTCAACTCTTCTGTTGCTGGAACAAATATATATTTACATTTTCATTTGAGGCATTATAGTGTTTTGACTAAGAATACCCCGCCTGGAACGGCAGTAAAGCGCGAGAGCAGACTTTTGCTCTAAGATACAAAGGGAAGCGACTTGAAAGGAAATAAGCAAATGAATGCAATGCCTCATTAGTCGGGCTTTATTTGACCGTAGCCAATTAGAGAGCATCTCTAATTTAAAACAGTCAACCTAAAAAAAGACTCAACGAAGAACATATTCCTCTCGTGGGAATCATTTGCCTGGTTTTCATTCAAATGACTTTTTTTACCAGTGACATTTTCTATCTGAGCGAGTATGAATAATACACAGAGGACTCTCCAGTT
Organism: Pseudochaenichthys georgianus; assembly: GCF_902827115.2. NCBI lineage: Eukaryota > Metazoa > Chordata > Actinopteri > Perciformes > Channichthyidae > Pseudochaenichthys > Pseudochaenichthys georgianus. The sequence goes on from NC_047509.1 coordinate 5,464,668, forward strand.
TAGAAATATGCAGATGTTCAGACTACAGTAGGAGTTTGTAAGTTGAGATGAAAGAGACTCGTGGAGGTCAAGGTTGATGCGTTCGGCCTCGCTCTCGCCTCGCTTTGCTGACTTGTTTCGCCGTTACTTTGTGATCAATACCTCTCCCTCGGTCTTAATCAACGACCCAGAAAGGATCTGTGGGCTGTTGCCTTAATGACGAAAGGTGCACTTTGAAAAACAAAGCTGCAGTCGCGGCAAGAATGACAGATGTTTACCCGTGAACCACACCTGGGTGAAGATTAACATGGCACTCCTCACGGCACTGAAATATTGATAAGGAGATTCGGAGGCCTTTGTGAGTGATCCGCATCAAAAGATAAGCCCGGAAAACAAGATCACGGCTGCTCGCTTTGCAGGGGGAGCCTCGTGAAAGATAGTAACACCTGTATTGCTTATACTGGTTGTTAAGCATCGGAATAAAATTGTGTGCAATATGCATAACCAAATGCTGGAATAATGAGCCATCTGTATGTGTGGTCCCTTCCTTGGAGATGCCAAGAACGGCACCATCTGTGATGCAGATACCAGCTGTTTTCCTTCTTATTACATGTTTATTAAAAGCTGAAGTTGTCCTCTTCAAGAAGAGTAAAAGAGAGCATGGGTGGCAATGTGATTGCCTCCATCTCCATTTGAAACAGGCTTGAGCTCCGCTCTTGGTCCTATAAAAATACACTAACTGTTTCAACAGAACAGAGGGAGTGCTAATTAAATACTCCCTGTTTTTCATCAGCGACTCGCAGGAAATTAAGAGAACAAACACAAGATTGACTGGCAGCAAAGCCACACACATGAAAGAGGATGAATGACTGTAATCCACCAGGACTGGAAATATATAAATAAATGTGTCACTTCCTCCACCTTCGCTTAGCCCTTTGGGTTTGTATTTCAAAAATCCCCCAGCAGGGTTTACGCATCTTTTCTATTTGCATTGTTTTCAATGTTCAAAACCTATTAGCAAGATATCGATCGACCACAATTGAGCATTTATGCACAGCGGGCAACTTACATCCCTCAAGTCAGAATCAGATCACATCTCCTGTAATTGAGGGTGGCAGAACTGCAGACCACCCTCTGCAACTGTCAACACATTTCAGGAGCTCAAACCAAGATGCGTCAGGGATGCATCCTGCGCCGAGTGATGGACACTGAGAAGGAGAACTGGAAATGTCCATCAGCATCCTCTGCCATGTGCTGAACGAGACGGGTCAGGTCTGAACAGACACTGACAAACCCAGGGTGGACACACTGTCGACGCAGACTAAAGCAATAGCAAGGGACAAGTGACAGGCTGCTTTGATGCCTTACTTAACTACAGCACAAGCATGCGGGTCGGCACAAATAGTGCGTGGCGGATCGGACACCCACGTGCACGCTCGCCCATATGGAAACACGGGCCTCGCACCCTAAAAAGAAGATGAGAGAAACTTCAGTGCCAATTTCTCAATGTGAAAAATACAGTTTATATATCAGAAGTGCAGAATGTAGTCTACAACTGCACATTGACATTACTGAGTGCATGCATTGCTGAGTGTGTTCACTCTGCTCAATGCTCAATAAAACAAACAAAATGCCATCTATTTCTGTATAAACAATTACCTGCCATAGATTGTAACCTTATTGGATCGAGTGAAATGTTTGAAATAAATCATTAAAGGCGCTGACAGGGCATTTATCTTCACTCTTGCTTTAATGCTCTCTGCACAACACAGTGGATGAAGTCAGTCAAGGGGGGGTGTGTGTGTGTGTGTGTGTGTGTGTGTGTGTGTGTGTGTGTGTGTGTGTGTGTGTGTGTGTGTGTGTGTGTGTGTGTGTGTGTGTGTGTGTGTGTGTGTGTGTGTGTGTGTGTGTGTGTGTGTGTGTGTGTGTGTGTGTGTGTGTGTGTGTGTGTGTTTTTTTACTAAGCCGGGCTCCAGTGTATGTGTGCTTGTAAGAGCACCGTTGCGTGTGTCAATCCTCCTGTGGAGCCATGTTCTCAAAGCTCTTCATTTTGAAATCAAGCATGAATAATTAAACCATTTCACAAGGCTGCTTTAACGATATATTACATGAGAGGAAATGGGTCAAGCAGCAATGTTGGAAAGATTGTTTGCATGGGTGTTATTGGGTTGAAAAAGACGAAGAACAATACCCCCTTCACTTCATGGCCCATATACGGTACTTACTGTACAGAAGGACAGACAGATGTGTCTCATTTCTTTCACATATGAGTTAATGTAACATCTGGGTCATTGGGTCATTCCCCCTGAGAAAATACTTCAACTTTAACAACTGGAGGTGATGTCAAAAGGCTTGGCAAGCAAAACAGACAATACTGTATTGACTATCTAATCTCTAATATAATGTTTTCGTACGCTATACTTACGGAAAATACAATTTACAAAATGATTTGGTCGGAATGAAATTTCAATATGCAGTCCTACAATGCTAAATAAAATGTGCTTCTGATATTGAACCATCAAAACGAAAGTTATATTTGATTATAATTGTTCAGCTCAAGCTCTTGTAAATATATTCTTTGTTTAGTGAGCATCAAAGATAACTAAACCCTGTGGCTCCCCCGGGCTGATACGGTTAGCTCTGTCTTGACACCTGCCTTTGTTTACACTGTTGCTAGCACAGTTAGCTGCTAGCTGTTAGCTCCCAGCTTAGCCCTTACCACGAACAGAGCTGTGTGGAGGCAGTCCTTCTGATCTGAATGTTCTATTGAAAGCCCTTTAACAGAAGTATATTCAACAAATAATCTTGCTTTTGTTAGCATTGTGAGAGCATCAAAGGTAGTTTACAGCTTTGACTTCCAAAAAAGAGGATTGCAATTCTCATGATTTGTCTGCTAGCTCGAGCCTACAAGCTACTACTTTCTTTTTCCACCATAGCTTTTTAATACACCTGGTACTCATCGTACAGTGTGGCCCCATTGTGACCCTGAATATAGAACACATTGTACAATCAATCTGCAAGAGTATATGAGCCTGAACACATACTGTACATACCAACAGTAGTGATAAATTGACACCTATCACAAAGAAAAGTACCTGCTTGTCAACTCCCAGTGTTGGGTACAAATGTTGCAACAATATTACAATGGGGTCTGTGTCTCTATAGAACACTATAAAATTGCAACAACAAAAAAAGGAGTAAGTTCTGCCTGATGTGGGGAAAAAGCTCAAATGATCTCTGTCATCTGTTACATTCAGCCCTGAGGACAAACACGCTCAGTCCCACAAAGCTCCACAAACAACAACAACAACAACACACACATCAGCGTGTTAAACCTCACCTACTTTCAACTAAACTGTGTTCTTCTTACACGGGATAGGACCACACTGCTATTGTGTGAATAACAACAAAAACCTTAAATCTCTGTTTGGTTAAATCTGTTGTAATATTTATTTTACAAAGGCCCTATTATGCTTTTTGGGGTGCCGCTGCATTCAGTAGAGGCTCAAAATACAAATATGAACCTAAAAATGGGCATAATACGGCCCGTTTAACACGTAGATTTAACATATTTTAGTCTGTTTCTGGAAACATCTTAATGCTGTCATCAAAGCTCAACAAGTAAGGCATAGTTTGTGTTAAATGATGTTTACATCTGTTTACATCTGTTTACATGATCACAGATTACTAACATCCTGTTTCATGTAATGTGTTATTCCCCATCCTTGAAACAAGATCATATTAGGCTTGCATCATTATATCACTGCACTACAGTCCTGCTCTGTGAAATTTTATTTTTAACCGCTTGTCAATCAAATTGCAAAAAAAAAAAAAAAAGATCCGTTTTTTTTTTAGACATCCTCTGAATAAGTAATAGCTCTGTGTTTAAAAAAAAAAGCATTACATGAATTACAGCTTAAAATCAAGCAGCTGCTTTTGACTGTATGCATATGCTGTTGTTCCGCTTTGAAAATTATGAAACCAGACTTCAATCACTGGCTGTCCATTGCTCCATTCCTTTTTGGATTAAAGACAGGTTTGTATTTCCTAAACCGTCCTCCTTTTATCATCACTATTATAATAGCCTCCCTATTGTTAAAAGACTGAGTAACTTACAATATTGCAAACAGTCTCCAGTCGAGTCCAGATTTCGCTCAAATGGATAATTGACCAGTGCAGATCAAAACGTGTTTTTGAAGGTTGTAGATACACAAAGAGCTTTGAAACCCCCATGACGTGAGCAGGTCTGTGAAATCTGAACGAATGTGCTCGTTTGTGTTCAATTTGATATCACTCTGCTCCGGCACATCGCTGTAAGTCTGATGGCGATGGGGTCTATTGCTCTGGCAGAACATTTCCAAATGCATTAGAAAGTTTTACCATTTCCCGCCTTGTTAATGTTCAAATGGCAAAGCTATATGGAACCATTATTTGGTCACAGTTTCCATGATTAAAGCTCTGACCTGCCAAATCCTAATGGCAGACAAAAAGACATCTCCCTGTGTGAGCTTGGATCCCAGCAATTAGATACTTGTTAGAAAGAGAGAGGAGACGGACACAAATGTCAGAGTTGGAGACAAAGGAAATAAAACTGCTTAATTGCATTATTGTCCCGGTATGAAACGAAAGTACGATTTCACGTTCATATGAAATCTTACAAGGCCATTCGTTTTATCAGCATCTGAAACCCACACATGTGAAGAAGTGCCCTCTGTGTTGTTATGTTTCTAAATGCTCAATGTGTCATGTAGAAACATGACGAATATTGAACTGTTTTCTGACAAGTTGAAATCAAATACTCACTCTCCTTTAGCTCTGTTTTGGTCTCCACCATCTCCTGAGAGAAATATCTGCCTCTTTAGCCGCTAAATGCCACTACGTCCGCCAATTTAACTTGTAGTTTGATTAACTCCTACAGTGTTGGTGTTGTGACATCCCTAGTTGTTTATAAGGACAGTGTTTCATGTGATTTGCCTTAAGCCTTTGACATTTTTATTGAATTTACAAGACAAAAATACGATAACTAATTTTGAAATGTAATTAAGCCTGTAGGCCTTTATCAGCAGCCATTACCCACAAACCCTCCTGCCTGTCCTTCCTGTACCATTTCACTGTCCTGTAAGATGCAGCATTCAAGGTTAACCGGAATTTCAACTCCAATCAGAGCAATTTCTCCACCTATGAACAATCCAGAATACACTGTGAGGAAAAATAGAAAGTCAATCAAAGCAACAATTATGCGGTCAAAGCTCTGGCAGCCGCCAAAAGACACTTTCTGAAAAGCTGCTTTGTTGATGATAAATTAAAGGCTGATTTTGTCCACATTCCAGAAGTACCGTGGGTGACTTCCAAGGAATGTGGGCACATTTTGTGTTTGAGAGCGGCCTGGAAATCAAGCCGACATGGGTGTAAAAGCTCAAACAAACATTCAAAGAATGTACTAACTCTGCTTCCTGTTATTTGTTGGAGAAGCGGCTCAAGTTCTTGATGAGATCTGAGATAAAATGATTATCTGAGTTCAGGTTTAAGAAAACAGGGAACATTTTGTGTTTACATTTTATGTTCAGTTAATCCATGTCTGTCATCAAAACACAGGTCAAAGTTCACAGACATTACGTTTTTGTTCTCTGCATGTGAGCTGCATATTTGCAACTTACAAATGATGTATGTATCACTTGTATATAGACTCTTATGACACTACTTCAAATCTATTTGATTGTATTTACTTGCACTATTTTATCTGTTTTATTGTGTTGCACTGTTGGAGGAGCCTGTGACCTAAGATTTTCATCGACATAACTACACTGTAGCTATGACGATGACAATAAAAGCCTTGAATCTTGAATATTTGTGCTTCTTCTCTGCAAATATAGCTACAGGTGTCTCTTAAAAAAAAAAAAAACACTTACAAGATTTTGTCACATGTTGTTACACTTAAGTGAAATCTGTTGAAATGGTATGCCGGAAAATCCTCAAGCAGTCAGGTATGAGAGTTGCAAAAAGCTCATCAAAACATAAGGGATGACAAATTCCACCATCTGCACCTGGATCCGCCGCTGACACATGAATGGTAAGTACAAAGTTTGATGTTCAAGTGTTGATCAGAACGTTTTTTCAGAAGCAGCTTGGTAAAAAAAAGGTGTGGGCGATGCAGATGACGTAAGGACACAGCGAGTGGAGCGAGGCCATTGAGGGGGAGATAAGCAGAGCTGGTGGTGTTGGTGTAAAGTCTGTCACCACACACACATGCTTTGTGTACACACGGGGTGTTAAGAGCTGTCAGACATGTATGGCTCAAGCTTGATCCGCGCCATGATTGATCGCACAGGTTCAGGTGAAGTTCACGGGAGGTCTCTGGTATCATTGGCAAAATGAGTGACAGACACGAAATAGGGTGATGGAATATTATCAGGAAGCCATTTGTAATGCGGGACGAGCCTGGATCTCTGAGGGGTGTTGTCTCTCTGAAATGAAGTCATCCATCACCTCAATTTCATATTTGATTAGGTCATCATGAGCAGCTTTTAGAGAGAAAGAGGGGCTTGATTGGGGCCAGCATAGGAAAGTAAGAAGGTGGAGCGTAATAAGAACTATAGTGAAATACTAATTACACTAAAGTGTGAAAAATATACTTTAGGAACAATGAATGTTACAGAGCTGGTAGCTCTGGGAGGGGAAAAAACATGTTTGACCGTGGTTGCTCATCCTAATTTTCGGCCTTGATGCAAGGCAAGGCAAGGCAAGGCATATAGCACTTTTCAACACAAGGCATTTCAAAGTGCTTTACAAAACTGAAAGACATTAAGAAAATGGCATTTAAAATCATTAAAAAGAAAAGCTAATAAAAGAAACATTAAAAGAAAAAATACATGGATAAAAGTTACAGTGCAGTTTAAGATATGAATAGTTCAATTAAAAGCAGCGACAAAAAGAAAAGTCTTCAGTCTGGATTTAAAAGTAGTAAGAGTTGCAGCGGACCTGCAGGTTTCTGGGAGTTTGTTCCAGATATTTGGAGCATAATAACTGAACGCTGCTTCTCCATGTTTAGTTCTGACTCTGGGGACAGAAAGCTGACCAGTCCCTGAAGACCTGAGAGATCTGGATGGTTCATCATTTAGCAGGAGGTCAGAAATGTATTTTGGGCCTAAACCATTCAGTGCTTTATAAACCAGCAGCAGTATTTAGAAATCTATTCTTTGACACACAGGAAGCCAGTGTAAAGACTTCAGAACAGGAGTGATGTGATCCACTTTCTTAGAGTTAGTGAGGACTCGAGCAGCGGCGTTCTGAATCAGCTGCAGCTTTCTAATAGATGTTTTAGTGAGACCTGTGAAGACACCATTGCAGTAGTCGAGTCTACTGAAGATAAAAGCATGGACAAGTTTTTCCAAATCCTGCTGTGACATTAGTCTTTTAATCCTAGATATGTTCTTTAGGTGATAGTAGGCTGATTTAGTAACTGTTTTAATGTGACTGTTGAAACTCAGGCCAGAGTCCATGACTTCACCTAGATTTCTGGCTTTATCTGTTGTTTTGAACATTGCAGACTGAAGCTCAGCGCTAACTTTTATACGTTCTGCCTTGGCTCCAAAAACCATTACCTCAGTTTTATCTTTGTTTAATTGGAGAAAGTTCTGACACATCCAGTCATTGATTTGTTCAATTCACTTCCTCAGTGTTTGAATTGGAGCATAGTCTCCTGTAACAACATTCATAACTAGAGAACGCAATTCCTGAAGAAATTGCTAGTGGGAATGCTTTATGCTGAAAAGCTGATGCTAAACTGCTATGCTGAAATGAAATGTGTAAGAAGAAAGTGAAGAATTTAGATTGAAATGATACATGAACACTGGGGGCTTGAATGTGTCATGAGAGAAGAAAAGAAAGTAAAAAGGCTTGGAAAAGCAGCAGAATATTTGAACTGCAAACTTTTGAACTTAAGGCCCTGACACACCAGGACGAAATCATCCGTTTTCGTTAGTCGGACGACGAAGCGTGCCCTGTCGCCCAATCTCAATTTGGTGTGTCCTGCACCGTCGGCCGTGACACGCCTTATTTGGCCTTTCATGGCCCTGCGTCGGCCACAGGCAGTCGGACAAAGAAATCACTCTGATTGGCTGTTCAGCTAGCGAATCAGTGCATGAGAAGTGAAACGGTTGCTTGAGAATGTCTTCCACAAGCAACACTCCAATGGCTGATAGCTCCAGTACCGCACGAAACATGTTTTCAATGGACGAGAGTGAAAATGGAACACACACACTATTTGTTGTTTGTTTATATCACGCAGTCTGTTCTTCTTCTCTGTCTTCCGGTTGTTGCCTCTTTTGAATGACGAATACACACTACCGCCACCTGCTGGTAAGGAGAGTTATTGCCACTCACGCATGCGCAGTTCGTACGTGCTCGGCTGAAGTCTTTGCGGTGTGTTCCAGTGCGACACATGGCCAAGATGCAGGAGAACACGGCGACGCAACAGTCGGCGTCGGCAAGTTCTCTGGTGACTGCTCGGTGTGTCAGGGCCTTAACTTGATGGCGAATGATCTGTCGCCATGCCAACGGCATTTGATGACACCCCATAATACGCTTAGATGCGTTGATGGCTGCATCATTACCAAACCTGTGAAGTTTTGGGCCTTTGAAATTATGAGAAAACCGTGTTTTCATGGCGAGCATTGTGTTGCCATGGCAACGGCATTTGAAGAAATCTCAAAATTGTCCGTAGATGTCTTCACGGCTGGACTGTTGGCACACATGTGAAGTTTGAGCACTTTGTGAACATTTTCATAGGAGTTAATGTATAGCGACATCGTCTTTTATGGCGAGGGATGCGTTTCCATGGAAACGGCATATGATGACACCCCATAATTGACAAGAGCTGTTGAGGGCTGGACCGTTAACCATTATCTGAAGTCTGTTGCTCGGAGCATGTTGGAGTTATGACATCATCGTGTTCCATTACACAGGTGTTTATATTTGAGCTAACGAGGTGTCCAGAGATATATATATATAATAATATTCATATGCTACAGCAGGTTTTACCTTCCAATAACCATGTTAGTATTGTTCGTGACTGTATTGGTTCATTGTGTTGGAAATCTTACAAACTTTATGCATTTCATTCAGCGAGCTCGCAAAGCGGAAGCTGCAGAAAAGGATCTAAAAACAGAAGAAAAGCTGCATGAAAAGGCACCGAGTGATAGAAAGCAGCAGCAGCACAGCCTCTTTTCCCTGGCCTCTGTTCCTTTAATAAACTCATGGTTATCTAGTGTAACAAATGTCTCGCTGCCATCATCAAGTCCAGACGAGGAGGGAGGAGTTTTTAATGTTCAGTTTGTTCTATGGATCGATGTCTGCTGGCATCGCCTCTCCCCTTTGCCTGCACCGTGCGTAATACACCGTACCATTACCAAACGCTTTTTACGCGCATTCCCTGCACATATTATCCAGCGAAACTGCCCGCGGGACTGACTGACACGCGTCGATCAACGTATGTGGCACTGTTGGACGAAAACGGATGGTGAAAGGAGAAGATTCGCCCCCCGTTGGAGGAGGAAGAAGAAGGTGAAGAAGCCCGGCTTTGAACATCTGTTTCCCCTTCAAAACGATTCCCGAGCTGGATTTCTGTTCATAGTGAGAGAGACTGAACTACTCCGAGAGCCAAAATAAAGACACACACACACACACACACACACACACACCACACACACACACACACACACACACACACACACACACACACACACACACACACACACACACACACACACACACACACACACACACACACACACACACACACACACACACACACACACACACACACACACACACACACACACACACACACACACACACACACACACACACACACACACACACACACTCTCTCTCTCTCTTTTTTTTCTCTCTCTCTCTCTTTTTTTCCTCTCTCTCTACGCATGGACTATCGTAGCCCGCATTCAGATTTCACCTGGGCACAGTAGTGAACTGCGACTCCAAAAAATGCCACGGAGGAAACAGCAGGCGCCCAAACGGGCTGCGGGTAAGCGATTTTTTTTAATTATAAGAACCTTTTTATTATGATAGAATATTTCTGTATTATCCTTATTGTGATTATGTGTGCAGCTCGCCTATAGCGCTTGGTTTCTCCCTCAAACTTTTATCATGTGGGACCCCTGAATACGCATCCGACCCCCGCATTTAGTGAGAGATTGTCCCATCGCAGCAGGTTTTTGTAGTTCATTAGATTTTAGTAGGCTGCCGTTATATAACTGCATGTGTACTGTAGGGTAGAATTAAAACAAAGCTACCTTATGTGTTTATAGGGAATTTAATATTACTCAAATTTCAAGTGCTCCTTGTACCACAGTTTGGACACCCTGCTATACGAAAGTCAACATTACAACAATAGGGGGGGTTGCAGCATCACAAGCGGCTTCTGCGGTAAATTAATACAGCTAATATTAAAGCAAACGCTTAAGGAAACTGTTCACTCGGATTTAAAAAGGCAAACATATTCCTTCCTATTCCTTATTCTAAAACACGTCATTGAGCATTTGCTCATTCATTGATCAGAAAGTTTAGTTTTACTCACAGTTTTTAAAAAACGTCTCGGTGTGTTTGATTTGACCCTCTTGAAGAGTGGAGAGGGGCTGAAAGATGTGGAGCCGGTGTATCGTAGCAGATGAACTCTGTATGAACTCTTCATAATCTTATGGACAAATGGAGAAGGGGTTACACTCACTCACTCACTCACGCACGCGCACGCACGCACACACACACACACACACACACACACACACACACACACACACACACACACACACACACACACACACACACACACACACACACACACACACACACACACACACACACACACACACACACACACACACACACACACACACACACACACACACACACACACACAGCAATCCATCCATGCTGCTGGCAGGAAGACGAGAACGCTCACACACACCTGCACAGGTTTTTGGTCATCAGGGTAATATCGTAAAATCTGCCATATGTGCGGTGTGTGCTTCAAATGTTGAATTAATGATCTCATCTTCAAGGAGGCCTTCGGATAGTTCAGGTCGATGTGTCAACTGTGTGTGTTGTGTTTTTTCCTTATCTCTTTTGGGGCACTGAATCTCAGCTTTCTCTCTCTTCTTATACACTCTAAAACCACCATATATTTTAATATTACTTCCTCCTAAAATGCACAACTTCTCCTCACATTCACAAGGTCACAACACTGTACACGCGACCTTTCCCCCGCAGTCTTAGCCTTCTACTTCATGTGAATTATGTTCCCTAAAAAAGCTGCCTCATTAAGACGGAGCTCGGTGGATTAAAACTAGATTGATCAATGGTATACGAGGATGCAATTACTTGCTTGTGGCGTGTTGAGAAGTTATCAGTCTTTATTATGGTTGCGGATGTAGCAACCAGATGGCGATTGTTCTCTGCCAATAATAGCGTCTCTTTATACCCGCTTAAGATACTGAGACCCTTATCTGCCCGGCACACTCTCAGTTTACACATACACATGTACGCACACACAAAGGCACTCGTTGCCATACACTAAATGTTTTCCCACATTTCAGCGTCCAAAAGCCCCCTTTTCTTAAAAACAATGCCCCCGGGTTTTGTATTCAGGGAACTTTTGAGGAGATGCCTAAGTGATCCCTTTACACGCTCTCAGCTGCCTCGCCTGTACTCTGGTAAATGTGTCAGCCCTGTAGAGAAATAAGCCTTCCAGAAGACTTTCTTCATTGTTGAGGTAATTGTCTCCTCTTTGACAGGCACATTCATCAGTGGCTTAATGGTCAATCAAAAGTTGGCAGGCAGAGTGTTTTCATTCTTTCCTATCCACTACATTAGGAATACTTAATCAAAATGTCTCCCGGTAATGGCTGTGAAGAGTTCATGACTGACTGATCCGTTGTCTGTGCCGATAGAAAATTAACAGCTCGGCACTGGAGAGATGTGGGCCCGCAGATAAACAAATTGTGCATTAATATTTCATCTTCAAGACCTGGGATGTGCTATCAAGCGGTGGAATATTCCTGGGCTGTGTTGTCATTTTTCTCGCGTTCATTTTTTTTTTTTCTTTCTCTCCTGTATTCTTGAAGGCTCTTTGCAGCTGTAACTCATTTCACTTGATGACTTTACTGGGGTTACAGAGAGTGACGACAAATTGATTACCTGGCAGAGCAAGAATGGAGCGAAGAGAGACGCAGGCTGACAGTCATGTTATAATAATATGTTTAATGATGTGTGGAGGGGGAACAAGGAGAGACGAGTATTGAAATAAGAGCATGGAAGATGCAAAGGAATAGGTTTTTTGGGGAGGCTCTTAAAGATGCAGTATCCAGTATTTTGCAAGAAGACTATTCCCAGCTCGAGCATTAATTCAGAGGACATTTTGCATCCAGGGTTCTTGTAATCTCCTTTGGGAATTGTATTATTAATAGGCATATTTGTAAACGTGAGACCACACCAGTAAAGGCCGGTTGTATCTGATTTACTTCCTTTGCATACATGGTTTGTATGGTAATTTAAAATGCCAATTACTCACCGCTCCAGGTTGGGATGCACTAAAACCTTTATCACTGAGAAAACATCACTAAGACAGAGGGCTATCAGGCTACAGATTCTACGTTGAAATTTGTGTATCAGGTTTATATATGGTGTAAACCTAAAGCCCTATAAGTGCACAAGATGCATTTTTGAGTGAAGGGAGCCATATGTTATTTTGCGGCCGTGGGAGTATTCCCCTTACTGTTATTTTTACAATAGCTCTGTGCCTCAAACCGTTAGCCCAATTTGCTGTTAACAAGATAAATTGGAGAACAGACAAAGGCATTAAGTGTTGCAGTGCCAGCTAGTGACTGACAGCAGCTTGTGGGAATTGGCTAGCAGAAATTCCTCCTAAGTGGTTTGTTCAGAAAACATCCTACGATCAAGGCAGATGTTGTTTATCCAGTTTAAGTGGAAAAAGGAAGTCCATTTTGAATGACAAAAGCTGGGAGGGAAATGGCAGCAAAGACAAGGGTCTCTCGTTTTATTTTTTTGATACCAGATTACCGCCGTCTTGGATTTGTTCACCCTTCTATTGTCTGCGGCCAGTAAAACAACATCACATTGTTTCTGTGATATGCTTACATTAATGTAGCCATTCTTACACTGTGTGTGTGTGTGTGTGTGTGTGTGTGTGTGTGTGTGTGTGTGTGTGTGTGTGTGTGTGTGTGTGTGTGTGTGTGTGTGTGTGTGTGTGTGTGTGTGTGTGTGTGTGTGTGTGTGTGTGTGTGTGTGTGTGTGTGTGTGTGTGTGTGTGTGTGTGTGTGTGTGTGTGTGTGTGTGTGTGTGTGTGTGTGTGTGTGTGTGTGTGTGTGTGTGTGTGGACTTCAAAGCCTTATTTGATCTCTGGTAATTATATTAGCACGACGATGATGATTTTGTTTATATCATATTTGTAATCATGTGCTCGACAGCTCATATTGTTACCATTATAAGCTTTTCCCGTGTATTTCACAATTTCATTAACTGCAGGAAACATGAGTGCCCATTGGCTGAAGCATCTTAATGAAGTTAACGATGGAATTATGAAAATGACCAATAGGAACAGAGGCGGTCAAAGAATATTAAAAAAGGGGGGCCAAGCCCGGGGCCGCGTGCACTTTTAAGGCTACCAAATATTTAAAGTACCATCATCCACAAGACTCCAAATACCAATTATAACATAAGAATACTCACTTTCATAATCATCTTTTTAGCTTTTCACTAATGTCAAATTGTGAGAAAGTGATGAACAAACTCTCACTTTTTCTACGGAGAGAAAACACAACATGAAACAAGAAGGCGACGCTTCTTGGCCTCGGCAAAGTGTTTATCGTAGCTAAATGAATGTTTTCAACACAATCACGTTGCTACTTGATACCGCTGTCGAGCTCGTGTTTGTGTGTTTTTCAAGGCTGAAATAGTAATGTGTGAGAATCCCTACAATCACATGAGAAAAGCCTCACTTCATATTAGTTACAGTGCTTTGTTAGATTGTCTGTCTCTAGCATGGCAACCTCTGCCTTGAAAAAAGTGACCAAGTTATCACCAGTGGGTGTTAAATCTTTATATTCAACAATACACAGTATCTCCGGGCAACAAGGCGAATGTGTAGTTTTGATGAACTCCACAATTTGCAAACCCTACTCGCACTTTGTTGCAACGCTTGCAATTTTCCAACTTGCTCCCCATAGAGACACCCTTTAATATCTTCCTCCTCATCAGCTCGTTTCCATGTTGTATACTATAAAAAAAGCCCTTATAAAGTCAGGTGGTTTGCTTTGAGCGTGATCTCACCCCGGCTCCTCTGCTGCACGCCACTTAGGTGACAGCAGCTAATAGTTTGCGAAGGCTTTTGTTTGTGTGCGAGCAGACAGGGTGGTGCACTGTCTAGGTGATAAGAACCAAGACTCCTGTGCCCTCCAGCTCAGTGATCTCTCCTCCGCTGTGCGCTCTCCTGTGTGGGAAAACAGCCTGTTATGATTGGTCTCAAAGCAAACCTGTGCAGTGTTGCACCTCTCTACTGCAACTGCTCATTCACCTTGCCTTCCCTCCGAGACCTGCACTAGTTCCAGGCAAGTGACACCATTTGATATGCCGTGGGGGTGATTCATGTGGATACTGTTTCCATGCGATCATCCCTGCAGAAAAAGGGACTTTGTTGTTACGATTCTTGTTTTGCTTTGTACTCATTAAGTCTGACGATAACTAGAATATTGGGAGGGTTTATTGCGAGCGGGCTAAAACTCATTATTTCTGCCAGACATCCCAAGTACAAAAGAAATTATGTTGTGGTATTTTGTCCAGGTCCCCACAGATATAATGATTTACAGAGGGAACAAGACTTTATGGCTTTGGTTGTTCATTTATGGGGATTGAGAGGATAAGAATGCAAGGCGAGCTTACAGTAATACAGTAGCACTGTGGGCCTGCTATTGATTACACAGAGGAGGTACGCTGTATTTCCTTCATGCTATCACACACGGCACCACATGTGCTTTGCATTATTGTAATGATTGACAATCCCCCCATAGTGTATGTCTTTGTAACTCATATCAGATTCACTTTTGTCAAGAGCACGTCATCTCTTTTTCAATTCAGCAACATTTAAGTGAGGACATCCATCTTGTAGTTTCTGACCTACATGTAGAGTCAGTCAGAGGGCGTACATGTTGGCCATATGGTTTGGGGGTCTTTTAAAAACAATCACCGCCGGATCAGGTTAAACTAACCGGAGATGTGCTTGTATGAGGTTGCCATATCATATTGTTCCTGCAAAGTCCTTGGAAGAGTGCTCAGACTTTAGATGTGTAAACCAGCTCTATTAAGGACCGTCTTTCAAACTTTGAATACACAATGATGCGAAATCCCTCCTAATGAATTAATGTGGCGTTCCACTTCAATATGCAAGCGCCAAAAATCAGAAAACATTAATCTTAAGTTATCCGCGGTGTACCTGATTTGCGTCTTATCTAATCCTTAATGAGCTTCAATTAAGATTTATTATGCAAATTAACCCTCAGCTGCTACTGACTGCAGGAGCAGGAGCTATGACAATATTGTGCTAATGGTGTGATCTGTAACAATTACAAAGGTAAACCGCCTTCACACTGCACGCTCTGCAACGCTGCGAGAGGTCAGTCTGTTAGATATACGTTCAGGTGTTGTGAACATGTGTGTTTTAAGGCTCTATTAAGGTGTAAACAGCTGATGGCGTTGAGATTGCATCACTGATAAAGGACACTTTCAGAAGCTACTGTTTGTAGCTTCAGGCTTTAAATACTAACAATTATATTAAAGATTTACCCCGAAAGATTAAGTGTGCAAACATTTACTACTTTGCACACTTTTAAAATGGATATATCATTTTTCTTTTGTGTGCAGTATTATTTTTACTTATTTTAACTAAATATATAATAACATATAAATATATAAATAATTAAATACACACCATTTTGACTTACCCTAAACTGATAAATCAAATCTGGAGAAAAAACTATTGGTTTTTAAAAAAATCTAATTTAATGACAAAGTGAGTTAACACTAATTTCCTAATCAAAGCTGCTGTGACAAAAAAGTCTGAATTTGGGATTATCTAATCTAATCTAATCTGAGTGGCTATCACTCTTTCAAATCCACACAACATAACCTAAACAAAGGAACACATGATAGGAATAGTCACAATATGATTAAAAACTCACTTTTATTTAAATATAATCAAACTTCAAATGAAAATGTAGCGCCCTGCTCAGTTTTCTGATCGCCGTGGTTACCGCAGAGCGAGGTTATGACCGGAGGAAGTGCTTCTGGACACTTAACTGTAGCACTGCATGAAGTTGTGAACCTTGCACCTTTTGTAACTTCATTTAGCGCGAGGCTGATGGCTTCCTGACAGCTTTATAGCCGGCGTGTTTTATGAGTCGTCATGCGGTGCAATTACATCGAACCTAATTTGATGAATCAAGTCAATGTTTCACCGGCTCGGCTGACCTCCCTGCCCTCTGATCTTCTGTCTCTCGGCGCGGGTCAAACGGAGGCTTTCACACTTTGCACAATTAAGTCTAGTAAAGGAAGACAACATCGAAAACATGCGCCTGTTATTACAGCCAATCAAGAATGTACTGATTTGTAATGAGCTATTGTCGGTTGTTTTTAAATGGCTTTGGCAAACAATCAGTTAATCAGCCAGTCAAAGCAACATAATGTATTCCCTACATTACACGGTGCCTGAAAATAAACACACAGAATTAATCACATTTTAAGGTATTTTATAACACATGTGATGATACACCAAAGCAGTCAGTTATGTTTGCCTATTGCAATTATTGGAAAAAGCCAAAATGTAGTCGTCGTGGGTAACCTGTACTTACTATAAATATCAGATGGTTAAACTACATTCAACCACATGTGTCTGTTTATTGTAAGCCTACATGTTGCCTATATAATTGTGTTAACCCTTTGAATGATTACACTTTGCATTGGAGCCCAATTGCTCCATGTATTGTCAATGTTTTCTGTGTTATCTAACAAACTCTTCTCTCAATACGAACACTGATTTGGGGGCGATAGAAACTCCAGCTTTCTAATTAGCGAAGCTTTCAAATATTGAATGGCTCATTTGATAATTTTTCGTGAGCAGCAAACAAGTTTTAATGTCAAACTGAATATACAGTGACGAGAATAAAGAGTTTGTTTGTGTCTCATGGCGGGGGGGCCAGCGGCTCACGCACCCTATTAGACACATTAACACCCGGCCCCTGACACCACCAGGGTGCCATTTGGATGATGTCTGAAGCCAAAATATTGACAGGAAATCAACAATGACAATATTGTTTACTGGATAACCTTCATTTTTATTTGTATAATTGCTGAGAAGGTTTTCATACAGTCGATGTGGTTGTGAATAAGAGACATCTTATTATTACATGCTCAATACTGTGGACAATCCCCACAGGAGCCATTAGGGGTGAAGTGTCTCAGGGACACAACATGCTGACTGCAGTGGGGTTTGAACCTGTGACCCCCTGATCCGAACACCAACGCACTAGCCCACTGCGCCACACGCCTGTAATATATTTAAAAATATTATGAAATTACTGTAGCAACACATTTGCAAAGAGACATTTAAATGTGTTATTATTATTGTTACATTCATTTAATTTAAAGTACAAGTTGTCAATATACTGTATGTAAGCCCTACATAGAAATATATTTTCTAGTTTGTCAAATATAATACAGCCTGAAATCTCACAGTATTGTAGCGGGGACAGACCTTTTAGGATTACACATGGAGTGCATTTTTTTTAAGCGTACAAATAAAAGTTTCAAAGCCTTAAATGAATGTGTTCTGAACTGAACGTCACTGGGTGTTCTTTGATTGTCTTCTAAATAGAAAACGCCCAACATTTGCTTTGTTCCAGCCCTAATCCTGTACCTAAACCTCAGAGAGCGAGCGCTGTGTGGAGAGGCTGCTCCTCAGGGCTGCTCCTGCCTGTTTGTCTCCGCACTATGTGCTGAGCTAGTCTGTTGAAACAGCTTAATTGATACTCATTAAACAGCAGTGACAGCTTAGGTGTCCGTGATGAATGTAGAATAATTCTGGTGTACTTACAACTTGATTAAGGAGAAGCGCACAACATGTCGGTGCTGCAGCCTATGGCTCGGTCTGAATGCACTTACTTTAAATGATCAGTCTTCTTAGTCGTGCTACGAGTTAGATAAACAACTTTTCAAACTAAATTAAAACTTTCTTTTTTATATATTAACATTTGTTTGATTTTGATAACACCTAATAATAGACTTCATCTAAAAAAATGCTTTCTTTGTGTTTTGTTCAGAGCCAAAGTCCATGTATTATTTCAGTTTTAAAATAAGAGGAAAATTGGAATTCAAAATGGACTGTCTTTGTAACGAGGTGCATGACGAATGGTATCATTTAGAGAAGAAAATGAATGCGTGGAAACTCAAAATATTATTCTGCAGCTTTTTAAATGCGATGATAGTCCATGAAGATGAACTAATTTCACTAAATACCCCATCAAAAATCTACTCACAATATTGTTCCGCATCGTCATAGAAACCTAGTCCCCCACAGTGGAGATTAGGGCATGTGGCAGAAACTCAACTTATCACAATGATCTGGTTTTGTTTTTTCTCCGGAGGGCTACAAAGAAAACACAACATTAAAAAATCCTTATCACTTGTAGATTTCAAGGCCTGTGTTTCTTCTCGCTCTGCACCATAACAGAAGAGCCCCTATCCTCAGTTTTAAGAGTACATGAAAGAAAGGGGGGGGGGGGGGGGATTTCCGCAGTGGATGGATTTATCCTCACATGATTAATATTACACAGGGAGGTCTTTGTACAGGAAGCAGCATGTCTAATTATGGTCCAACTGTGTCTGACTGAGAGCAGACACGATGCCAAAGGAACTGCGCGGACACGTCACACAACGTGGGTGTGGGTAAAAGACATCGTCACCCAGATTTCATGATGCTGAGAAGTCTTTCAGTATGTGGGAGAAGTATCTTGTACTTAAGTTGAGGTGGAACTACCAGAGTGTGGGAATACAGTAAATGTCCTGAATTCAAAATGTAACCCAAGTTAAGTATGAAGTTACACATTTAACTCCAGGTGTAACTAAAGTCTTATTTAAGTGGTGTTCATTTTTCATATCATTAAACCAAATCTGCAAAGTAACTAAAGGTATTGCATTAATGTAGTATAAAGTACAAAGTAGCAAAAAACTAAAGTAAAGTAGAAGTCCCTCAAAATTGTACTCGAGTACAGTATAAATGAACTTAGTTACTTGACACCAGTGTACAGTACGTCCAGCTGGCAACAACCTCCTAGAAACACAGCCGACATATTGCCTTTAGCTTCAATAAAACCAAACAAGGATTGGGATTGTTCATGTTTTCAAGGTTACGTATGTCTCCCAAACGCATAACCCGTGACCTCACTGATGATAACTGCAGTATGGTTGCCGTACTGTTCAGAGCAGATGCAGATTCATCATCTTCCCCCTCTTTCACAAGACTTTCAGGGACTCCACGTCCTCCCACGTCGGACTGTTCGTCATATATCTCAAGCCAGACATTCAAGGGGTTGCTAGCCAGGCCGGCCATAAGTCATCCTGCCTATCAAGACGGGACAGTGCTTGCTTTTCAGCTGTTACTTGTAAACCAGAACCGCATTCTTAAGATGAACTGAGTGACGGGGAGGCCTCTAAAAGCAAACTATAGTAGTACGATGTGCTACAGTCATATTGTATGCCTTTAGTGCGTGAGGTATGTGTGTAGATGGGTCAGCTGGAGGATCGAATAGGCCTTGCTCCTTCATTAGGCTGATGATAGTAACACAGGAAACCCGGTGGCACCTGGTCATCCTCACCAGAGCACATCAGTCGTGACAAGGTTACTCCTCATAGGTTTACTTTTGAAGCTTGTTTTCAATACGTCACGTTTCCCTTTGAAGAATATGTTTTAGTCCTGAAGTGTGTGCGGGGGGGAAAAAGAGTCATTGATATAGAACTAACTGTCAAAATAAGTCGTGTTCAATCCAAAACCGTTTAAGTTGTCAAGGACACATTTTCCTCTTTCCCATATCCTGACAAACACTGAGTCAGCAATCGTCTGTTGTGTTTTCAGAGCTCGGTATCTCGTGCTCCCCCCAGGCCATTTGAAAGTTGTAGAAAGTGGTCATTTTCTCTGTGTCAGTGGGAGGTCAGTGTTGTGGCAGTTAGCAAAGCTATTCAATCTGGTGAAACGGAGTCTATTGGGAACCCTAAAGACATGTGGTCCGGCGCAGTCGCCTCTCGCCGTCCGTCTTCGCCTGTCTCATTGTTCTCACGGCGCTCGTAGAAAGTCTCCGAAAAGCTTGAAACATTTGTCAGATTATTTCCAGATCTCCAAACTTTTATTCAGACCCGACACACCGGAGGCTACGCAGCTGTCGACTGCGTCAAACTTTAAACTCCACCATCAAATTGACACATAGGATCCTTATTGAATTCCTTATTGCATTTTTGCATAGCTGTTTTTCTCTGTGTGGCCATTTGTCCTTCTGTCAAAACGAGTTCTTGTTGTGTTGAGCTTTTATTCTCTCTGAATGTATACCTGCCTCTCTCGCTGTCTGTCTCACTCACGCTGGGTTTGACTGACATGTCCTCTCTGCGCTGGTAAAGTGTATCCCTGGTAACTGTCGCCCCGGGCCCACTCATGCCTAAAATGTAACAGAGGTCACACACACACAGATTATTGCTTGTGCCAAAGGCCCTGACTTTAACTCTGAGTGACCCGTGCAGGACAGTGGAGCAGCGGCTGCTCGGTGATGCATCTGGAAAGAGTGTAATCTGCTCAATCATCACTATTGAAGAGGTGGCTTTCACACGAGTGGAGCAGCCTCGTTTGGATTCGAGGGAAAGGTTGGATTGACAATGTTTAAATTATACCAGATTAGTATGTATCACAAAACATCACATATCATTCCAGCTTTTACAAATCTGAAAGGAAGTTTGTATTTTCGACATTATCTTACACTACCTTTAAATCTAAGTTAGCATCATTCCGTGTTTTAACTATGATTGTCTGAGAGATTCAAATCGGCCTAGAATTGATGTGATATACGCGATATTAAATATATCTATACTTCTAGTTTTGTTTTGATTATATTTCAAATGTATGAGAAATATGATGATCAAAAAAGTACAATATTTGTATTACCATTAGCTTACAGTTCTTTAAATACAAATGAGTCTGTAGCCACTGTACAGATATAGAGAAATGTATTTTATCACTTCACGTTTAGATAATGCTACATTTTCATCGAGCTGATCTTTTTCCACTCGCAAACAAACCGTCTTTTGCTTATCGTCCACTCGTGCATGTTCACTAGATCAACAGCAATCAGCTTCAGTTCATAGTTTGACCCACTTATTAAATACATGTTGTTATGAAACCTAAAATAAGAAGTCTGCTAACAGCTTTATTTAATGTCTGTCTGAAACCCTGAACATTGCACCACATTATTTATAATCCCACTCATGGTCTGTAACAACAGGATAATGGGGCAGGTGACCTCATTACATCTGTAAGCAACACCCCGAACAATGCAAAACAGTCGTATCACAATCCACTTGTCATGATATGCACTTCCGTTGTTAGGAATGTGGTTTGTTTCTTTCTATTCAGAGCCACTGCTCTTCTCCCAGCCTTGAATAGCTTCCTTTGAAGCCTGCCTTAATCCCTAACCAGGAATTCCTCTCCCCCTCTGAATTAGCTGTTCATGTTGTGGATCTGTAGCACCCAGCTTCCTCACACTCCGATTCTCCGGCCTCACGGTTCATCCCGGGATGCTGGTTTAGTGTCCAGAGAAGCAAGGCAAGCAGCACCCATTGATGCCATACGACGACTTGCAGAGTTGATAACACAACATGTCTCTGTTCTAGGATTAGGGATTGAGGACGGTGGAGAAGGAGTTTCTGTTTTGGCATTTCCAGCTCATGACGTTTTTTTTTAGTTGTCCTGTTTAGAATTAAAACCAGGTGCAACTTAGAGACGTTCCTCTTGTAAACAAAGTGTATCCGCTCGGTTTAGGAACAGCTTTAATTCGCTTTTAGTCTTTTAATTTGAAAGAGGCCCAATTATGCTTTCTTTGGAGTCTTCTCTTTCCTGTAGTCTGTTATATGTGTGCATGTAAATGGTCTGCAAACGTTAAAATCCCCCCCCCCCCCGTCTGAAACGCCTCCTTGGACTCCTTTGTTTACTTACATTACATAGTGACATGACTATGTTGAACTCGTGCTTCTATTGGCTAGAGCGGCAACACATTGTACACAGTAGGCTGAGGGGCGGGACATCTCTGAGTGGTTGACCAATCACAACGGAGCCAGCCAGCTAGCCAGTATGAGAAACATAAAGCCCTTTTTGAACATGTAAGCACGTAAACATGTCACTGCAGAGAAATAAAGTACAACCTTAAAATAAATATAATATGTCCACTTTAAGTCCCTGCTTCCCGACATTCTTCATCTCTTCAATACTGTAAGCAGAAAGAGAGCGGTTAAAGCCCTCTAACAAATCAGCGCCTATGTGAACATGCGTGTGTGTTTATTTGCCCTTTCAATTTGTGTGTGTGTGTCTTTATGTCTGCATGTGTTTCCTACATGCTCCACAGCGGCCCTCGCACCCTGGCAGCGACCCAGCTGAAAAGTTCCGGTACTGTCCAGACGCATCCTTTAGGGACCTCATCAGCCCCTGTATTTCCTTCCCCTCACGCCTGAGGGCATCCATATTCATTTCCTCCACTGATTTGGGGAACATGATGAAAGGCTGGCTTGTTTCCCATCTCTTATTTCCTGCCAAGGTTGCCTGCATTTCAATGCAACGTAAATCTGCAAAGTCCTGCAAACACGTTCCCATTTGGCCATGACCCGTTGCATGATATTACTATCGTGCCGTGTCAACGAGAGAAAGAGAGGCCCAGGGCTATTATTGTAAAGATACAGTACATTAGTGTCACAATCTCTGTGAGCGTTGCATAACGGAAAATACACATCTTTTGTTTCTCTTCGTTCGTTTACTCCGTATTGTCTTCTCAAACAGACTATGTCCTCTGTCTCTACATAAAGGTCTGCTTCTCGTAAAACACATACCTCATCCATCGTCCAGTGACGAGGGCTTGATCATATCATGGAGATAACTGCCTTGGTTTGAAGTAAACCTGTGATCAAGCTGGTGGGTGTTTACTGTTTCCGAGAAGGGACATTAATGATAATGAAAATAACAACCACGTACAGTAATAACCCAACTCTGTAATTATTTGCATGCTTTGATGATGCCTCAACACACACATGTGCCCGCTTAGCTAAACCTCAGGTAGACTATTAGCTCTGCTAGCAGATCCTGCTCAGGGCGGGGTGGCCCGGCCCAATGAGGGAGCAGGCTTGCAGTTGCCGGGACAACACTAAACACACGTGTACACAAAGGAAAGGCCCCACTGTGAGCGGATCATCTCCACCTCTGGCGGGATATAGGGTGGCGTCACTCCACTCGCTGGAATGCACTGCTGCCCTACAGGCGTGCACACGGTGTATCCACTGATCTTTATCCAGGACGCACCATTCATGGTTTATACTTACAGTAGCTGGTACAGTTACTCTTTAGAAATCAAGCATATGACCAGTTATTACAAAACTATCCATGAATTAGGTGAGTTGAAAAGGAAAGGTACAAATCTTAAACAACAATGTTGATCTGGACAACTCAATACAACACTTTGTTTTATCAGTTACACATGTAGTTATCTTAAAACATGTGAACATTCGTATACAGTAGAAAACTAGACACTTGTATAGTCTTTATTTCCCTCTCGCCTGCAGACAGTTTCATTTAGCCGTGAGACTAACTCGTCGCTTTGTGAGCAGATGAAAATAAGCCTCTATGGCTAAGTCTGGCACATTAACATGATGGGCTCACGATAGCTCACGTGCATTGTCCCTTCTCAGATAAGCAAATACCAATATGGTTTAATTCTAAATACCCCACCACAGTTACTTGATGTGTTCTAGATACTGTACCGTCACTATAAACCAGGAACATGAATGATGATCAGTGTGGAATGCAGTCCCTGGCAAGTCGAGTTTAAGTACGAACATAAGCATAGCAGCTAAGACCAAGTGCTACCGAGGTGTCCCTGAGCAAGGCACCGTTCCCCACACTGCTCCCCGGGCGCTGTTCAAAATGGCAGCCCACTTCTCCTAACACTAGGATGGGTCGAATGCAGAGAAACAATTTCCCCACGGGGATTAATAAAGTATATCAAAATCAAATATATAAAAAAAAAAAGTTCAGACAGTATAAAGTATACAAAAACGAAATGAACCCTGAATTAACGTATTTTACAAATCTATGCATGACATTGGTGTGATTTCAAAATCTAGGTTAAATTCTAAAAACTGCATCGGATACTCGCTCCACTGTTTTGCGCTCGTGTAGTCAGTGTGACAGCTCCCTCTCAAAAATGGCACTTGATCGCCGTCACCAGTGGATTTACTTAGTCTGTATTGTTGAGCTCCAAAACTGGGCCACACTTGATAACAGAATTATCCTCCAGTACAATAAGTGTGCGGATACGAGTGTCTGTCGGCCTGCAGGATGTACAGTCGCTGCTGGCTGTCGGTGTCCGAAAGACCTCCTTCTTGTTTAGTCCGGCTTTAACTCTACGGAGAGCGCGTGGGCGAAGTATCTCTCTGACCCACGCACACACAGAAAAGTAGTGTGTGTTCATCAGCCACTCCCTCTTTAGGGAAGGTCCTATTCTGGTGGACATGGTGTCACCTGTGCGTTTCCAAATGCAATCTGAACATGAATACAGTTGACGTGACTGTAGAGCTTTTTAAACACAGAATAATCCCTTAAACTGTTTCAAGTTCCAACAACTTTTTCCACCATGCTGTTTTAAAATGAATGTTTTTATATGGGCTGTGCCGGTTGAGCTGCTTCACGCTCGTTTAAAGAGGAGCTTCGATGTACGGCCATCTGGAAGATACTGATTTTAAAGAGGGTGAGTTAAACTTAAGCACTGCTGCGGGGAACAATTCAGCTAATTGTAAACAGCTGCAGGTGATATCGCCCTCAGACAGAAGTCTCCCTGAGAAGATAGACTTAAAGAAAAGCTTAAATAGTGTCTGACCTACTGAAGGAAATACAAAGTGTCTCCTTCAACAATAAATGATGCCAATTTACTCTGTCCTCAAGTGACAAATGTTTTTTGGTGAACAGTCATGCATTCGCTCTGTAACGTGCTACAGGCATAACCCCCACTGCAAAGCCATTAGAATCAAGTGAATGTCAAATGCTGCTAAGTGTTTGCACATGACGAAACATCCAACATGGCTAATTGCAGATAAGTGTCGGGGGAAATGGGGTTTGAGCCTAAGATGGGACAAAATGGCACAAAATGGCGTCATGACTTTTTGTTTTCGCACACGAGTGATAGAGTCTAGGTTTGTGGTAAATGTGTTGAAAACTCAAGATGCGTCATGAATGAATCGTAGCGGTGTTTAGGGTCGAGAAAGATACAGAACGTACTTCATGTGAAAACAGCATCATTATGGATTGTTGTTCTTTTGTGCATTTAGTATTTTCTTCAAAGAATACTGCGTGTAATAAAGAGCAGAACAACTACAGTAATACATTAACTGGCAATATTTTTGATAACAGATTATTGGCAAAACAGTTAAAAATCACATAACAATTTGCAACTTTTTTGTCATATATTATATTTAACTTAAAGTGTATAGTGTTGTTGTTGGTTGTGTTTAAAAAAATAACACGTGAACACTTTGAGAACTAACTTTAATTACACGGATAATCATATTTTGAAAAAGCATTAATCGGGAGAATATCCAGGTAATTAATGATTAATGAAAATTAGATTTGATAAGATTAGATATAATTTACTGATTTGTTAAAGCAGCGTGTAAAACAGACACTGCACACAAACAAACAGTACATATACTATTATATAGTGTATAAGCATATATGAAAATATTTAAATCTACAGTATAGTATACTCCTGCAGTACTTTCACAGTACACATTGTAAATTCACAGTACATTACTGGCTACTCCTGCAGTACTTTTACAATAGAAATGTAAAAGTACAGGCCCTTGTTGTAATGCATGTACAACACAATGATGTAATTCCACAGTAACATACTGTAATATCACAGTAATTGAAGCTGTGCAGTTACAGTATACAGTTGTACCTTCACAACAATGCATTGTAATATCATGGATGTAAATTGCTGTGAACCTTACTGTGAAAGTCATGCAACAAGGTGCCAGGTAATTATTGTGAATTCACGGTGGATATTCTTACAGTGTACACAAACAAAAAATATACAGAATAAGTTAGAAAACACCAGAATAGACTATTGTACTCCTAAATAACTTTACAAATAGAATATATACATTATAACATGTCTGATGTAGTTTCACGTATGAATTCAATTGCCGTTTTTGCGTCCTTGTTTGGTTAGCTTCCCCACAGAGGGGACATGTATGTTACAGCAGAAAAGAGCCAAAGACAGCTTGATGTTGCCTAAGAAGCATGCATAAACAATTTAAATAAATAGAGCAGTCAGGCATATATATTATATATATTACATATTGCTGCTCGGTGACGCCTCCAGCCTCCCACAGTGTGTTTCTGTGTCTGTTAGCATGGGGTTGCACCTCTCAGTGTTTCCATGCAGCAGTGTGACTGGGCACCATCTTGTGTCCTGACACAGCAGCAGGAGGCTCAGCGAGCGAGGAGAGAGAGAGAGGAGAGTCTCAGGGCCGGCCTCTTCCACATTTGGGTCTGTGAGTTATTGACCCTCCTTGATAAACCCCTCTGAATGACAGTGGCATAATTCAGCCTAAAAGTTTGCACTGTCACCGGGACGGCCTGACTGTCTGCCCTGAATATATGGGTGCAATTTTGGAAATAGGTTTATAGCAATTCTTGGGAGAGGAGGGCGAGATAGTGATATTACTGACTTTATCACTGCAGCTGAGCAGCATCTCGCACCTCTCCCTTCTGTATCTCTATTCCTGCTCAGCAGTGAGGGATCTCACACACACACACACACACACACACACGCACACACACACACACACACACACACACACACACACACACACACACACACACACACACACACACACACACACACACACACACACACACACACACACACGCACACGCACATACACACACACACACTGGAGAGAAAAGAGTCCAGCTACTAATGGGG
Organism: Pseudochaenichthys georgianus; assembly: GCF_902827115.2. NCBI lineage: Eukaryota > Metazoa > Chordata > Actinopteri > Perciformes > Channichthyidae > Pseudochaenichthys > Pseudochaenichthys georgianus. The sequence goes on from NC_047509.1 coordinate 5,492,012, forward strand.
GATAGTGAAATCATGTCTTTATTGCAGTAATGCTGCATTATGCACTCGTATCGTTAGCTCACTTGTTTCCTCTCCCCCCTCTGGTTGAATTCAACATCTTAACTCGGTGTCTGCTTGCGATTAATCTTTATAAACATGTTTTTTTATCAGATGGTTCATTTCTCTCTGAATTAGTATTCAAGGGGAGTTTATAATGTTGCTGTGAAAGCGACTAACTTAACGGTTTCACCTCTAGTAAAGCACTTTTGTGTCTGAAATGTGCTGTTAACTAACCTTAACCTTAAGATAATATATTCATTGTCTAATGTGTAATTTTAGGACCTTTTATGACTTCTTTTTACACCGTTTTGTCTTATTATCCATGATCTATATTTACTGAAAAATGTCTCCTAGGAATGAGTAATGCAGTGTCACCGTAAATCATATGTAATAGTAATGTGAGACCTGTGAAGCAATAAGCCAAAATGATGAGTCATCCTGTCTGTAAGCGGCACCTTTATTCACACCACTTTTTCCCTCAGTCATGCTGCATTCTCCATGTATTTCCGTCCGTGTAATATGAACAGCTCATTGTTGAAATCTAACTGAATCTTTATTTTTGTTCACTCGCGTGTCAAGTCAGAATCTCAGCCCATAAGAATCTGATATACTGAGCCCAGTATCCTATAAATTGATTTTGACCCAGCCCTTGAACAAAAGGAACACTGTTGCACTGCCATCCACGGCCGATGCCACTCCCTCTTTGGCTCGCGCTGAATACTCTCCTTTAATAGTGTGATGGGTGGTAGCTGGCTTATTTAGTTGGCGGCGGAGAGGTAGGTCGGGCGAGGATGGGGTTTCTCTGACTGGCACCGATCAATCACGGTGCGAGGAGAAGCTAATGAAGCAGGCTATGGTTTATTAAAGGGTTAGCAGAGAAAAGATTACTGCGGGGCCTCGGTGTCCCAGAAGCCCACTGAAGGAGGGCACGGGGGACCGCTAGGGGGCGAGCCATCAAGGTGTGTGCTCTAAAATGGTGACCTGGGTGTGGATACACATGGTTTCAAATCTGTCTTTTTAGCCTTAATGGAAGCGGAAATAACCAGCATACAGCTTTGGGGAGTAACGGATTACATGTAACTGGATTATTAGGATACGGAAAAAAAGGTAACTGTACTCCCTTACAGTTACAAGAAAAAACTCAATCAGATTACTGTTGCATATCTAAGTATTTGGGATGACTAGCAGGATTACAATGTTACTAAAAAACTAAAAATAGCATATAGTGATTGTTGTAAAATAAGCAGATTGTATATCTTCTCTGTAAAGTGTACTGCTCTTTAGGTTTAAGTACGTAAAGGTGGTCATTTTGAGAAACCAGCTCGAGTGCGCTAGAATTTGAAAATACACAACCGGAAATAATCTGCCACTTCCTCACAGAGCCCCTCCCCCAACACACACGAACGCACACATGACCAATGAGGGCACGAGATAAGTGTGTGCCCCGATGGAAGGCTGACAGGCAGGTAGGCCATCCAGCTACTTTAGCCGGGTCGGCTCAGATGATTGGTCGTGCTTTCCACAGTGACGTTTTTTGATGTATTTTTGGTCAAAGCACTTCAGATATTCATTGCTGTCGGATGTGAAGAGCATTCCATGGAATATAACAACAAGTCTCGAGCCGGTTTCTCAACCTTACACCTTTAAAGTGTGAATCTATACGCCTACTTCCTGAATTAATGCTTAATGTCTTTCATTTGTTGTAAAGCACTTTGAATTGCCTTGCGTTGAAAAGTGCTATATAAATGAACTTGCCTTGCCTTGAATCTGCTTTATTGTTTTCTTCAGTTCATTTGTTCTTCTAGTGAGCTCAGATTTCATTTCTGCTCTTTAAACTGTAGTATGTGCTCCTGTGTTTCACTGTTGGTGTGTAGGAGACTGTTTGCTTAATGAAAGGCAGGTTTTCCTATGAATGAAATCTCTGAGCAGAGGACGCATGTGTGATACTTGGTTTCCTCTTCTCTAAGGTTATATCGTTTGTTGTTTACATCATACATTTAAATTCTTATGGTAAAACAAGTACAAATGTCTCAATACATTTCTGACCAGCAAGTTGTGTTCTTTTCTGACCCTGATTTGAAGCTATCGTTCACCACGTGAAGTCTGTAAAATAACCTTATCCTGACTAAAACACACGAGCACGTTGAAACCAAGCCACTCTCTGAGACACTTTGAAAGACAGATGAGGAGCAGGGGAGTGAAAAATGCAAAGCAGATGTTTTTCTCACCGTTTTTAATGGCAGCGAGACATCACTGATGCCATTACAGAGACCTTTTATGGCTCCTTTGAATCCCCTCGGCCTGCCTGAGGAAAGACCCCCTTGTGGTGCTGAGTAGCCTCTTTACTTCAGAGCAACAATTTGAACCCATTTCCAACTCACTTCCCTAATCTGCCACGGGGTTTCACACGGCTTCCTCTGTAATTATTCCGTCCTGAAATCAAAGGTAAAGAGGCATTACAATGCACCTCTTCGGTAAACATATGCTGCTTATCGTAGGGCTTGACTCACAGTGTCTTTTGTAAAAAAAAATACTGCAGTTCGTGCATAGTTCTCCCCTGATGCGACTTATTTTGGTCATTTGGTTCACATTTTCAAACAAAGCAATCACTGATAATGCGATCCAATAAGTACCCTGTAACTCTAGCCCCACATTAACATTTGGAGTGCTAGATTTACATGCGGTGCAGCACTCGCTGTCTGCTTTCCGCATCAGACCCAACCTGCAAAGCTCCGAGGAGCACTTACAGGGGTCCGGTTAGGGGCTGGAAATGAGGAGGAGATGAACTATATGGCTCCATCCCACAGTCCAGCCGACAGTATATCAGCCGAGTCGCAGCCGCTTGGGCGTGTGTGTGTGAACGCTCTACTCGTAAATATCCCCCCCCCCCCCCAACCCCTCCCCACACCACCCCAAAGGGGGCCTCTCTGATGGTGATGGCGAGAGGATGTCGCTGTCTGGGTGATTGAGTGCTGCTGGTCCTGGCCCTGGGCACATCCCCGCGCTCAGAGCCCGAGAGGGAGGCCCACCGCTGAGCGCCGGCCTGCAGGGACCAGCCTGAAGGCGAGCAGCCGCACAGCAGCAGGAAGTGCCTCTCCTTCTGTCTCTGACACAGAAACACCAACAATAAGACGTTTTGAATCAGCTGCTTCCACTCGAACGCTTTTAATTCCAACTATTCACAAAAGGATGGATATACATATATATATAATACAATAAAGCAAATGATACAAATAGTACAATCATAAGACGTAATGGAGATACGGTATGTGAAATGGGACACCCCGGTAAGCTATCTGAAGCTTAGGAATAGCTGCTCAGAGACTTAACATTGTGCATTTACAATATGTATTACTAACACATCAAGAGTTGGAGAGATTCATGTAATAAATAGAAAGTTAGAAAACACCTAGGACTAACCAAATACCCTAAATCCAATCCAAAAACAAATAATAGGGATAGTATTTTAAAGCTTTAGAATAGATTCCCAGACACTGGACAAAAAGTATTTTCAGCATGTATTCCTAAGACATGTAGAATTGGAGAGATTTCATGTAATATTTAGAAACCCTAACCCCATTACAGCTAAACAAATCATAAGACGAACAAAATACCTTAAACTAATCCAATCCTAACTACTAACTGGTGCCAGAACATGTCTTTCATCAGTCGAAAACAAAGATAGGTGAGATTTAATAAACACAGACACATTACAAGGGAAATAATGGTACAGAAGAAATGCATTTTAGTATTTACTGTATTTAAGCTCCGACATATTTTATTAACTCTTGCCTTCAAGGCCATTTTATTTATATAGCACCTTTCAGCACCCGACAATTCAAAGTGCTTTACAAAATAAAAACAAAAGACATTTAAGAATAAATACAGCATAAACACATTATTAAATGGCATTTAAAAACAGATAAGAAATCAATCAACACAGCAGGTACAGAACACATGAATAAAAGGCAGACTGCAGTGCGAGTATGAACAGCTCAATTAAAAGCAGCAGCAAATAGATATGTTTTAAGTCTGGATTTGAAAATAGGAAGTGTTTCAGCGGACGTGCACCATTCCAGATTGTCGGAGCACAATAGCTGAACGCTGCTTTTCCATCTTCCAAGTTTCCATGTTTTATTGTTGGAACAGCGCGCAGACCCGACCCAGAGGACCCGAGGCACCTTGATGCTTCATAGTTGTGCAGGAGGTCGTCTATATACCTCGGTCCTCAGCCATTTAGTGATTTAAAAACAAGCAGTAGTATTTAAAAATAAATTCTCTGGTCGACTGAACGCCAGTGTAAAGACTTCAGAACCGGACTGATGTGATCCACTCAGCATATTCTAAAGACAGACACAGATAATGACATGTCTACAGCGTTACCAACCTCATCCATACCTGTGGCTGTGACTGCATGTTTCACACATGTATGTATACGTTGAGTCTGTGTGAACTAGTCGTATCTGAACTCACACCCGATCTCTCTCCGTCTCCCTCACCCAGAAATATGAAATAATCAAGGCGCAGTAATTAGCCTCACTTGCTGCATTGTAATTGGGGGCAGAGGGAGGTTGCTCATCCTATATCTCTTTTCCCCTGTTTGATAATTGCCGACTTCGCCGCGCCCTTAATTCTCCCATCCTCCTAAAGCTCGTTCCCATAGACGCCGATGCTATTTTAATGCAGTGGCTCTTTCATCAGTCATCAGGAGCTTCTCGAGAGAGGGGGGGGAGTTCATGTTGGAAACCCACTGTCTATTCCCTTTTTGGGTTTAAGCGCCGTCAGCCTTCCCACTGCCTCCACCATGAGAGCCTTGACACTGTCCAGGTCCGTCCTACTTGGCAAGTGGGAGCGCTGCAGAGAAAGGCAGAGTGTATTTCCTGTTCTTGTGAATCATATATCAGGACAATTCCCCTCTGTGCTGTTTGGCAACGGCAGAATGACGGGTGTCATTTATCATTCGGACTGAAAGAGGCTGTGGGAAAAGGGATTTGAATTCTTCTGGAAGTGTACGGACTCTCCTTAGTGGTGAATCATTAAACGGAGGAGTTTTTCAACAGGGATATGAGTAACTCCGCGCGCTGGTACTTTGTTCCCATGTCTCACTCGCTGGCTCAATCATTAAATGTCTCAAAAATAAGATTTACTAGTTTTATAGAAATTGTGAAGAGACATGGCGTTGAGCTTGTGATTGAGGATGTTGCTCAGCTTTTGGTTTGACGCTGTTGTCATGGTCTTGCTTTGCAGGAATCCTATTCAAGCTCATTTTAATTTATCCAATCCACTTTATTTATATAGCACAGTTTAAAAACAGAGGGTTTTCCAAAGTGCTTCACAATGAACATAACATTATAATAAAATATAATATTACACGAATAGATAAAAAAAAGCACACATAAGAATAAATACAAGGCACATAAAGGATATGGACAGACAGTGAAAGCATACAAATAGGTAAGACACAGCTCAGACTTCTGGGAAGGGAAAAGAGGTGGGTTTTTAGGCGGGACTTAAAAGCTTCAAGAGTGGGCGACAATTTAACATGAGGGGGCAGGTCGTTCCAATGTACACCACATTTGATTAACGCTGCATTCGTCCGCTTCTTGTTGTCCTGCTAAGTGATGACATTTCCATCTTCAGTTATTTCCCACTCTCTGTTGACTGGTATTAAAGATTGTGCTTTCTAAACATGTTGTGTTCCTTTCCACTTGTCAGGGACTGCTACTACTTCCCACACTTTGAATTGGGCGATCAAAGACTTTTGATAGTCTGTCACCGGCTCTTCAAGCTGCACTGGCACAAATAAACGTGTCAAGCTTTAACTTATCCTCACAAAGAACCCACTCCTAACCCCTGCTGCTCTAATTGAGTGCTACTTCCAGAAACCTGTGAGCACACTTGCAAAAAGTGACTAGATCATAAATCAGGCGTCTATAGACAGAGCCTCCCCAAAGGAAAGACTGGTTTCCATGAGCTGGCTGGAAACCAACCTTCCCTTTATGATATTTCTGTATCTTACCGTTTTGCCTTTTTATCTCAAAGTTAGTTGAAGTCCTCATCAAACGAAAAGTGTCAATACGGTGTCGTATAGGGAAATGTGTCTCGGTTTGTTTCAGCTGTCAGCGACTGTTAGCTGTCTCTCATGTGCGGATCACAAAGTTAAATGTGCTGTCAGCAAGTCCTCAGCTCGAAATAGACGTGTTGAGGTTAGCCTGAGAAGCACCGCCACCCCCTGCTGCCCAGCCGAATGTAGATCCATCAAACAATGTGAACACATCAAATCTGAGCGTAAAGGTGTAATGGAGCACATTTCCAAGTTTCCGAGGTGTTGGAATCGGCTCTGAAACAAAACGCTACCTTCGGTGCGTCTCTATCTGCATTAATAACACATCTGGTGTTGATGTTATTTGGTCATATTCAGCAGGGAGGACGCAGCAATGCCTTCCTTCGTGCACAGAGTTGTATCTCGATGTTTTCTGAACCCACGCTCTGAGTGCGTGACCTCTCCCCGAGGCCCAGAGTCCCGGGCCGGTATCTTGACATGTTAGCCTGCCACCGCCTGCTAAAGAAGAGTGTGGATGCCCCCGAGGTAAACGAAAACATTTGGTTCTTGCCAGAGCTGCTCACGTCTCCGCTGGGCCACATGAGCTGGCAGGTGACGCGTGCACAGAGGAGAATCGGAGACCGCAGCGGTGGCCTACTTCTTTTCTTCCACGCAGGCCATGCGGGCCACAGCCCAGTAACACAGAGGGAAATGTTCTTGGCTCACGACACACTGCGGTGAAACTGACAAAGACTGACCTGCATCCAGGTGAAAAGCAGCTGTGTCTTCGCCTTTCGACGCTCAGGGATGGGTTTCATTATAGCATAGTTCTAGTTCCTCCGCTTTATGTCTTACCTTTCTGAAATCCCATTGTCAGTGCAGACTGATTGTGCGGCTGTGCGTTTCTGTTCATCCCTTCTTTTTGTTCTGTTCTTTTCTGAAATAGGCTTGACATTGTGTCACCGTCTCGTATCAACATCTGCAATTACCAGACAATCCACGCTCAAGTCCCATGGGGGAGTATGATTGCAATTAAAAGTGCGGGGCAAATGTTAATTAAGTAAACTACTTGAAACTGGAAACAGCGAATGTTTAAAAATGTTTTTACTTTTAACCTTGCACTTCTTTTTCACTTCCATTTAAGTCCGCAGCCTGGTGCAAATTAAAATCCAATTTCCGAGACGCTATCAAAGTTCATTCCCTGGTTAGGCTGAGAAATACTTTATAACATCTACTACTGATAGAATATGAGGACAAATCTGTACAATGTTTGGAGGCTCTTCCCTTGACTTGAAGACTTGTCGTTCGGGTTATTAAATCAGAGGGAGTAACGGGCCAACTTCTGGCCATTCTCGTGATTGATGAGCCAAGCTTTATTTGCTGAGGCGGTGTGTTTGTTCCCGTGTAATTGTCTACCAGATGGCTAAGCTAACTGTTCTTAAATGCCTTCAGACCTGCAGGGGTCCCGGGTCTCAACATTTCCCCTGCTAATGACATTATGCCCGCAAACATCTCATGGTTTCCTTTTCCTCTTTGCCTTTCTGATCTCTAATGTTCAGAATCAAAAGGCCTTTAGTTCGAGTTATTGCCTCTGTACGATTCTGTTTTTAATTCGCTCAAAGTAGACATTTTGAAGTCGCTCTGTTGGTGAACTCCTTTGTGAAAATGAGCCTACTCGAAAGGGAGATGAGAGAGTGGGGGGGGGGGGCTCCACTCTACCTGCGAGGAGTCAGATTGGAGGAGAAAATGGATCTCGGTGGCAGTGCGAGTCATCAATCACAGCCCCTCAAGGGGAGCTGCGGCTAAAGCTGCTCTGAAATGCTATCTGTCAGCTGCTGGATCCAGCCGGGGGACCGGAGAGGGGCCGTATCGCCACCCATCAGCTCATACCAGCACACAACTGCCATGTAAACATGTGCAGGTGCTTATGTCAAAACAAGCCCTGTCCCAGTTCGCAAAGTTACCCATATTTCCAGAGACGATCATTGGGCCTTCTTAGTGGGAGGTCGTGTCCTCCTTCTTTATGGTTTTTGTACAGAACACCTCCGGATGCTGCAGTTCCTGAAATAGCTTTTTGATTGTAAACAGCATTGGGTGGTTCATTGTAATTTAAAAGCGAGTGTGCTGTGTCTTCCGCTCTCCCCCGTCCCTCCCTTCCCGATTCCTGAATAAAGCCACCAAGTGCTTCTCCGCCAATGTCGAGCCGCGTCTGTCGATACCTCTCAAGATGGATAGTTGTTCTGCATGCTTATTGATTCGGCACAGGCCAGAGATATAAGTATCATTTGTCATTTCTGGAATTATTTGGAGTCCTAGTTAAAACCCAGAGCGGAGGGGGAGATGGCCGTGCCTTGGGGGAGTTGGTGGGGGAGTAGCGACTTGTCTTGGCTTTGATGAATGACTGCACGGGTTTTTGGTTTGTACTGCAAGCGCCGGGCCCTTTAGCTCGCTATTTGCTTTCACCATGGTCCAAGAAAAACAATGCGATGGTCCAAGCACTGAGCAGCACCGTCCTGTCGTGTAGCGTAACGCAGCGAGCATGGTGGTCCGGCAGAGGGGGCGGGTCTTGGACTCTGCATGCTGCTCTTCCTAAAGACCCAGTGGGTTGCATGCCGTCCTGCTGCTCTGTGACGGCCCAGAAACACATGCTATGAATTTGAATATTAAGCATGTAGAATCGACAAAGTAACCAGGAACAGATTGTTCTTGTTCTTAATTTTCAAATAGCACGCAAAGGGGAAGGGGAAGGATTTTGTGGTAACAGTAGCTTCAGTGTTTCCCCGGTGACTTTGATGATGTCCTGTTGTGGGCATCGGGCCAGCAGCTGGCTTCATTACTGTATGGATCATCTTTTAAGACCATTTAAGATCAACGAGAGCTATTGTCCCCTAATGACAAAGACTCCGAGAAGTTCATTACTCTCAACCCCTTTTGATTCATTCACCTGAACAGCCAGTTTCACTCCAACAGATTCTCCTTTTTGGATCCAAATTGTTTCTTTTTTTCTCATTTTGAAATATGACTTGGAAGTCGAGTAAAAACCTTTTTTTTGGAGTTGGGTGAGGAAAAAGTGTTTAACACAGGAACATGTTTAACAGCAACAACAGAGAAGAGAAGAGAAACCTCAGACACGTGTATGACAAGTAATTATTTCCCTTGTCCATCAAACTGTGTTTTGATGCAAGGATGCGATCAAACATGGTATTAACAACTTCAAGCCTTCAAATGGAAATGATTCTGCAATCGTGTGAAGCCTCTGTGTGAGCTTCTGTGTTGCCCCGCAGCATGAAGCCTTGCATGCACAAACGCATGAACACACGCACACACCGAGAGACACACACACTCTGGGCAGGGCAGAGTTTTGCCTGACCAATATTATTGCCACAGCTCGTCAATGCGAGATGACCATTGTGTATTCATTTCCATTGTAGCTTGCCAACATGTCTTCTCACAGCAGGAGAGAGATAGAGAGAGAGAGTGACAGCTTTGTGTGTCTTTCAGTATTTTTCGGTGAATATCCCAATAGGCAATGGGCTGACCGACTGCCCCCAGCCTCCCTGTATCGGCGCCCAACTATAGTTTCAATCATTTGTCCTATTCACACATGGCCGGATCAGAATCTCTGCATCTTAAATACAAAGAACCGCCTCGTTATAACCAGTTTGATCACAATCAGAATCGAGTTTATTGCCAGGTACGTTAGCCAGGAATTGGCTTTGGTGTATGGTGGTGCAATCATAAACACCAACAAGCTGTCAGAGAAGGTCAAAGATATAACGATTATAAAACGAAAATATAAAGAAAAAACTATACTAATAATAATAATAATTCCTTACATTTATTATAGCGCTTTTTCAATGACTCAAAGAGCTTTTACATATACACACATTACACATACATCATACATGCAATGGTCAGATACTGTGGACAATACCCACAGGACAAGTATTTACACTAAATCTACATCTACAAAATAAACTTAGCACATTAAATACATGACAATAAATAGCTAACTGTAGTATATCATATTTTAAAGTGGGCTGTGCAGAAATGTGCAAACATATAATAATAAGCCGGGTTTAAAAAAATATATATATAAAGTTTGAATGATTAAAATCAGTGCTGTAAGTATCCTCATTGAGCTTGCTACAGTAGGTCATGAAAGAGAGTTGCTTTAGTAGGGCAGTCTTCTCCATTTTGTTTGAGGATAGACAACAGAGGCCCGGCTTAATCCCTTTGGAGAACTAGTGCATGAATTGATATATCCTCCTCTGCCTCCGTGTGTCTCTCCTCTTGCTAATGTCTTTCCTCGAACTTGAACAAACAGCCTGTGCGTGTAGGACACATAAGACAGATGTTTAGGATTACTTTCACCTCATTGCTCTATTGTGTGCACTTTAAGGGAGCTCAGCTGATGTGGAATGCCACTCATTCAGCCACCGCGCTCCTACAGGGCTCCCCCTGTTTATCAAAGTGCCATCTGCACTCAAGACGGAACAACACCATCTTTTAAGAGTGGGGGGATATGAGTCAACGGCATGTTAGTTTTTAAAGCAAGGGAAGCAACATCTAATATTGCTCTTTCTCCTAATGTTTAATAGTGTTTATTAGGATAAGATAACATAAGGTTTACTTTATTCATCCCAATGCGGGACATGTTTGGCTAACACATTAAGGCATTGCACACATACGGACTACGGATGGAAATTAGCTCAAAGCTAAAATCCGGCATGTTTACATTTTAAAGCATTATTTGTGTTGAATGTTCATCAATGTGCATTGTCCTTCTTCAAATAAACGATTAAATGAAAAACATACATACATATTGACAGTGAAAGATCCGTCAAATACACACGATGAATGGCCAAATTACACCTAACACATTTAAAAGTATATTAGTAAATTAAATGTGCATTACATAAAGATGTTAAAGGTACAGTGTCCAGTGTAAAACCAACATGGTGTCCTCTGTAACTGAATACTATTAGTGTGTCCTCTTTTTTTGTCTTTTAAATAAATAAATCTAGCCTCTTGTTTCCCGGCCCCCCATTCGTCTCAGTTTATATGTGTGTGTTTACAGATGTAGAAACAAATGGCCCAGACCCGCATTGATATTGTTGAGGGGTGACATTATCTTTGAGCAGAGCACTTATCTAATCTGGCTGCTGTGGGAAGCAGAAGGAAGTGGCTGTGGGACAGGGGCCGGGGATACTGCATCTTTAATTACCATTGATATCGCAATAGAGAAGAGAGGGATGGAAGAACATAGCCAGGGGGGGGGGGGAGGAGGGAGGGGGGGAGTTGAGAGAGGGAGAAGACCCGTGTTCACTTTTTAATTAAGGCTCCGTAGTGTAACTCGTCAATGTACATTATTGGAAGAATGAACGTCAATGCCATTGCTTTTTCTCCCCCTCCTTTATCTCTGTCAATGATTCAAAGACATGATTTATGGTTCGTCTCCGTCTTTCAGGATCATCCATCAAGCGCTGGCTCTGCCGCAGCGCCACCCGTTGTAAATCATTCTGAAAGCCTGTCACTCATTTCCATTAACCGTTCCTCTGTCGCTCTGGTCTCCGCCTCCCCTCAACCTCCTTCTTTCTCCCCCCTTCTCCCCCCCCACCCTGACTCTCTCCTCCCCCTCGGTGCACAACCTACAGCCACGCAGGGTATCAGTTCCGTTCCGCTGCTTCGTCCGCCTACCTTCTTTTCAATAAATTAACCACTTTCTCCCATGCGATGAATAAAAAGGCTATGCCCTCGCCTTGCAGTCGGCACCTACTCCTCCTCCATTACACCTTACAAATGTCACGACGCCGACTCGTAGGCTAAATGAGGATATAGCTCAGAGAAAATATTTGTGTTGCACTGACTTCTCCTGTGGCAGTATTTGAACAACTTTGATATGTTTGCAGTGTGCTATGAATATACACCACACATATAGGCCGCTGCGTCTAGCTTTTATGATGTTTCCTTTAGTGTAGGCGACATGAGGATAATTTACCATATTTTTTTAACACACTATAAAAGACCATGTGCGTAGGTGTTCACATTGTTTCTTTTGTGCATTCATCATGGGACTGTATTTAACTTTAACAACCAATGGAAACAATATTATACTTGTAATTATTCCATGTAGTAAAAGCACACTAAGTGGGCTTTAAATGCTGTTGATTTTCTGTCAATTCTACCGGTACTTTAATTCAGACGCTCAAACAATGACTGCAGTCTTTAACCAGTTTTTATAGAAACAGGTCTTATGAACAGAAATAATTGGCTCAATGGAGTGACTGTCAATCTCGTACAATGGTTGATGTGCCTGCTCTCGGGGAGCCCGATTCACTGGCTTCTCTTTTCATTCTAATCAACATCTCGATATCAACACAGCAGAATACCCACAAACAGCAGAAAGCCTGTTTTGAGGGGAAACTTTCAACTATTGGTTGCCAACACATTTCACTATTTGGGCAGCCATTGTTCCCAGAATGGGCTGTCAAAGTGACAATGCGCAGCAGGCAAATCCAGAAGTTTGCACTTTTCAGAAAGCAGCGGGCCCTAATCATTTTGCGGAGGACACTTGACAACAAATTTGCCATTAAAATGAATCTGAATAGGAGGGTGCGAGGCTGTTTTGAAGCCTTCCTGCCTCACTTACTGTTGCTCGTCTTGTCCCACAGAGCTGCAGGTTTGGCGGGCTTGCTTCGCTCCCTTTATGCTTGCCATGAAGCCGCCTTTGGTCCCAGTGGAAACTGACAGTACCACGCTTCAGCTGCAAATTCACTCTGTAGCCTCATTGTATTTAATGAAGGGAAAAAGTGGCAATCTACTATTAATGAACTTGGAATGTAAAAAAAGGCCTTCCTTTGCTGAAAACGGCATAAAACTGCTTGTACAAGGAAAGCTTTTGCTGGAGCCCGTCCAGAATCTAATGAAAGATCCATAGAGGGACAGAGCGGGCGGGAATTCAGTGAAATGCAGATTGTTTGAATAGAACACAGTCTCTTCCAGCTGCACGATCAGACTCATCTGTCCTGACCTTGATGGAGGGCTGTTGTTGTTTGGGAGGGCCAGTGTTTAGGGTTCATGAAAGGTTTATGATGCAGGGACTGTATACGTATATACGTGTACTGATTTCAGTCGAAGACTAAAAGGTACACAGTCAGTGGAGCAGAGTGTGAAGGAGACTTGCCACAGGCTTTCTCTGGTACTTTGAAGAGGACATTTATGCTTTTGGGGGTTCTCCTTTTCCTACAGTGTGTTGGACTCCTTTGTTTACTTCTGGAACATCGTGACATCACTATGCAACACTCGCACTTCTATTCGCCAGCGCTCAAAAACATTGTTTGTGATAGGCTAAGGGGCGGGACATCTCTAAGCGGTTGACTAATCACAACAGAGCCAGCCAGCTAACCAATCAGAGCAGACTGGGCTCTGGTTTCAGACGGAGGGTGAAAAGAGGTGCTGCAGCACAGGCAGTATGAGAGAAAGAAAGAGCTGTTTGAACATTGAAGCATGGAGACACGTCCCAGTAGAGACACTACGTACTAATATGAACCTGAAAATGAGTTTAACGAAGAAATGTACAATTGAAAACATGATCCTAGAGATATCCCTTCAAATGCAAAATAAAACCAAATCATAATGAAGTAAATGATTACAAAGCATCAGGCAGTGATTGATTTGGAATAGAAAAGCTTTTTATGAGTTGCACGTTAGGCGTGTGTCGGCCATCATACCTTTCACTCGGCATCTCATAGAAGTAGAACAAAGGCCTTATGTGTGCGAGGCAGTGGTCCTTTAAACGATGGCCCGCTTTCCTCCCTGCTGCCACACAAACATTCCTGACTGACATTCAATCAGGGAAATTTGAACCAAAGCAAGATGGTCTTTTATTAGTACCGCCCTGTTTGCTCGACTGGTCAGCTCCAATATGCGCGGCGGTTTGAGTGGCGTACTGTAAGATGATGGGTTCCCTCTCTGATAAGGGTGAATGAGGGGTAAACTGCTATTCTGCAGAAAGGAACCATCAGACCTCATCATGTCGCTCCTGGAGAGCCGTGTCACGACCTCTTCAGAAACCGAGTGACAGAGCGGCTCCCCTCCTGCTCGAGGAGAATACACTCTGAGCTGAAGCCGCCCTGCTTCTGCTCCGCCAACTGGAACTTTGTATCAGTCAGGCCGGAAAAGATCATCTGTAATGTCGCAAATATACACTGCGGCTTTTAAGCCAGTTGTAACGTAATCCTACATGCTCGCCAAAATTGTTTATATTTGCCTTTCCTTGTTAGCAGAGGAGCACACAGAGGAAACAGCCATGCTTTGTACAGTATATTTTAAGCATCGTATATAAGCGTTATTCAGCTGTTGGGGTTTGTTCAGCCAAATCACACACATCAACATTTGATTACTTATATTTTGTTGTTTCTAGCAATGCAGATAGTTTTGAGATGTCTTCTATCTAATGGGAGCGCACTCTTAGTTTCAGCACAGCGATTTGCAGTTATACAAAACATATTCATACTGTTCACTCAAGTGAAAGTAATATTACAATTTAACTAAGGCTGCTGAGGTATTAGCGACATAACATACTTCAAGTCTCAAAATTAAATATATTCTGCCTGATCAATGCTATTAGAGTTGTCTGGTCAGATGTTTGGGACATCATCATTACATTTACATTTAATTGGTACTTTAATTATAGTGTGTTGAACCCAAGGTAAATGCTTATATACAACTGGCTAATTTAATCTATAACATGACATCTTATTTGGATTACGGATTTTATATATAGTAGTGTTGCACGGTGTACCGATACCGCGATACCCTGCCGTTAAAAACGTTACGATTCCTCCGTTTCATTAGTATCGGTACTTTAAGAATGACTGGGGGAAAGTACTCCGGTGAGAAAGCGCTGTTTTAATATGAGCCGTGTGTGTTCAGTGCTCTGCTCCGTGCCTACAGTCCCTCCCCTCTCATGCACGCTCTAAGTCCCTCCCCTCTCTCGTGCACGCGGCCACGCGCTAGCTGCCAGAGCATGTGAGCAAACGAGAAGCATGGCTGCAAGTGGGAGTGCAACTGCCGCTGCGCCTCGGTTTGTTGACAAAAAAGACGCCAGAAGCGAAATGTGGAAGTATTTTAGCTATATCTCCGACAGCGAGGCACCAAGCCGACGGACACCACGAGGCCTGTCTGTAAGACATGTATTAGTTTTATTTAATACGAATTCTTGTCATTTATTTTATTTATTGTTCTCATTGTTTAAAAGTGTGTGAAATAAATCATAATAATTACATTTAAGACTGTTTCCCTTTTTTTAAGAAAAGTATCGAAAAAGAATCGGAATCGCAATTCTTGACTTGGTATCGAAACCAAAATGTTGGTATCGTGACAACACTAATATATAGTCCTTATGCCAAATGTGTAGTTTCAACTGTCAAATAATAATAATAATACTTTTTGTGATAGTGTAATTAAAGTAAAGTTACATGAAACTTGTACGATACTTAAATGAATGTAGGTAAGATACTTTCCATCCCTGTTGATGTAAACAAAAACAGTATACATTGTAATTCATTACAAACGGCATAGTTAAAGAAAATCCATATTTATTTAGTTGATAATGTTCAGAATAGTAAACATTTTCCGAGAAGCGGCAATTTAATTGTATGTTTATTATTTAGGATGCAGTAAATAAAAGTAAGTGTATTATATGTGTGAGGTGTATGTTGACACTGAGTGTGTAATATAATATAATATAGGTGAATAACCCTTTAAAAAAACGACCTCACTCACAGATAGAAAATGTCCTCCTGGCTTTGGTGCTGCTGGTCTGGAGAGGGTTCTCGCAGACAGGATGGGCGTGTTGTGTGTATATTGTCTCAGCCGGTGCTTGTTAGGGGGCCCTTTGGTGAGATGCAACACCCACCGACTGCATGTGATGTGGCGGCTGTGGCACGTTCAAAGTGATGACTTAGGTGCTGGGTGCAGATTGCAGTGCTCTCCCACCGCTCACTTCCAATTAGGCACCGGGCCGACTGATGCGTCTCGGAGCAGAAGCTTCTAGTGGGCATCAAAAGGAGCAGCGTCGCTCGGTGACATCACGGAGCTCCTGCAGCTTCATGCGGGGCAATCAGATGTGGCTCAGTAATATCACGATTAGCGTTCACGCAAAGGCAGACTCATAGAAATGTGTACAATTGCATAAAACGTGGCTCATTTCTTAAAGGCTGCGAAGCCCAGGCTGCCTCCCTTTGGATATTCCTTTGTGTTTGTTGCTGTGCTTCCCAAAGTTCTCTGTGTTTTTAGTTAACAGAATGTCGGTTGTGAAAACATTTTTGATTAATTGCCATAATTATTGTGATCATGTTTGCCCAAATGAACAGCCAGATGGCGGGATATGGTGTCATATTTGCGATCTTCTCATTAATCTGGCTCTCGGTCCATCTGAGCACATTGTGCCGTTTGCCATGTTCACAATCTGTCCTGGAGTTGTCCGCGTCTTTTTTTGGAGCTGCAACTTTTCATTTGATTATATTAGACTATAAAATATTAATGTTGAGGGCGTATGAAAGCAAGGCATTTATCTGCATGACTAGCTTGTGTTTAGTGAAGTACGTAATGTGCTTTAGGTAACATCTCCTCCATGCATACACGAGTGTTTCCGTCTCATGGCTTTGTAGCGAAAGCCTCGGGAAGCTCCAACAAACCACTTTTGCGGTGCCTTTTAACCCCCTTTTTCATTATCTTACTTATGCTTTTTATCTGTACCAGAATGTGTATCACAATACTCTTGATAACAAGTTGATGATATCGACTCGGTTACAGTGTGTCTGTGAGTTTTGAGGACGATTAAGGATGTCGTTTAAAAGTGTTGGAATGGAATAATGGACCAGGTGGGAGCTAACGACACATTCCTATTTTAAAAGCGAGTCAAAAACTATTTAATTCTGTGATATCAATTAACCTCCAGACAAATGTCGTCAAAGGGAGCAGTCTGAATGTGATTGTTCTCTATTTACTCTGCATTGTCCTTGGGCTCGAGGAGACTGATTCCTGACAGGGAACAATGAAGAGAGAAGTGTTTACAGATCTTTACAGATGGCTCCGGGGCTCAGAATTAGCTCCCCGCAATATCTCAAGTGATTCGGTTCAGTCTTAACTTCAGTCATCAAGACTATCATCAGGATGTCTGACAATGTATCCGTTTGATCTTGACGTTCACTACTCACCGTGTTCGTCAGATATCACTGTCAAATATTAAACCGTGTGACATGTGTGTCTCATTCTAATGATAGCTCACTGAAGAAAGCACAATGGCATCATGTCGGCTTTCAGAAACACTTTTTTCTGTTTCTCGCGTTGCAAAACTTTGGAAGTAGGATTTGTACATCGTGTACTTTCCCACTGACATTTCACACCTATTTATAACAGCAGATAAGCACGGTGACTAAGTGTTTTTTAAATGAACGGACAATTCATTGAACACATTGCTTACATGTGAGTGGAAACACGCCATAGTTATGGAGACAGACTAGAGATTGCTCAGTGATCCTGAGCGCGTCGTGGAGCGGTCTCCGCCTTTACAGCAGCTTTTTTTATCCTCGTCTTTTCCTTTTTTTTTTGAACATGGCATAAATCCGGGAGATGAAAATGTCAGGGAGCAGGTTCATTTTGCAAAGAGGTTTTGATTGCCATGCGCGTGTAATTGATTGTTCCAAGGACAGGCGGAAATCTAGAAATGTCATAACAGTCCTGCTTAGGTTGGTCCCACCACAAGGCAATCAATGAGAAGTAAAAAGAGATATTGATTTGCGAGCAGCAAAAACTGTAGCTTGAGACAACCGGAGAGCGCTGGGGAAAGTGGCACAGACGTGCAGACCTGTCACTGGCACCTATGAATTACCCAATCTTCTCTGAAGATAGTGTTACCGCGGATACTCACAAAGTCCTGCGACGGGTATTGCAGCTATCCATTAGCTAAGCTCAGGCCGCTAACTCTCCCTGGCTTGTCAGATTAATGAAGGAAATGTTGACCTTCCAGGGGATAAATGTTGACGTTCTCAAATTTACAAAAGTTCCTCCTGACATGTTAACATTGGAACCCGAACGGCCTTTTAC
Organism: Pseudochaenichthys georgianus; assembly: GCF_902827115.2. NCBI lineage: Eukaryota > Metazoa > Chordata > Actinopteri > Perciformes > Channichthyidae > Pseudochaenichthys > Pseudochaenichthys georgianus. The sequence goes on from NC_047509.1 coordinate 5,510,208, forward strand.
AGCTGGCACACAGATTTCCAAAATGATTGACACATTTTGAATAGACTCACTTACACAAGGGAGAAGGGATTGTGTACTCGAGGAAGATACTAATGCTTGAAGTTGAGTTGTAAATATATTGTCGTGTAAGCATTTAGCACCAATCCGGTTGGACTGCGGCTGCCTCAAATGTAGCAGTGTATGTAATGGACTGTCTCCTGTGCTGGTTTCTCGAGATGCGAGGGGGAAAAGCATTTTGGCTCAGAAATAGGCTTCTGTAAATCTAGGCCTCGCTATGCCAAGAGTCTGCTCTAACGGATAAAGGTTATAAACACTTCAACTGCCTGATTTATGATGGACACCTCAGGTTTTTTGACCTTTGCATATCTCTGTCAGAAGATATAAATTTGTAGTGACACAGATTGGAGGCTTTACAGCAGTTTATGACATGCTAAATCTCAGGCAAGGCATGCCAGCCTCTTGTTTTGCAAGGCGAGTTAGACTGGGAGTTGCCTTGCTTGGACTCACAGACAACATTTTCAAAGCAGGCAGTACGTTGTAAAACATGTGCCTGAGAACAAGCAGATTCTGCTTCCACCAGTTCTTTTAACAATGACTTTTTCATATGGCCTATCCCCATTTCATTCTGTATGCTTAACAAAAGTTGTTTCCATGACCTTTTCGAAGGTGTTGGCATTGTCCTTGAATATGCTCTTGTATGAGAATAAGGCAGCATTACAGTGGTTAGACCAAAAGCATGGCTACAAATGGTGTGAGAAGCGGAGTAAGACAGAGTTGTGGATATCTTGGAGTGATCCCTGCCAGAAGGTTAATTGGAGCCCCTGGATGTCTGATACTTAGGGCATCTGATAGAACAGCGTCGAACAGCAGGAAGGGCAGCTGTTAGTCTCTGTCAATTCCATCCTCAAATACAACGATAAGACGCTAACATTCAAATTGAACTACATGTGGTTATTTCCAGGAAAACAGTCTTTGTGAAACTCACATGTATCTTACACATAGGGTAGGTGAAGCATATATTTGGGAGTTATAAGCGACATGAAATATGCAGGGAATGGCCTTTACTGTACACGATGGTGCATACCAGGATTGAGCCATTTCTCACTGGACTGGAAAAATGCTCATCTCCCCACTTTGGTATACGCTCTTCCCAGTCCTTTAGTTTTAGTGACGACTTTGAAGAGAGAGGACATCAAGTTGGAGCTTGTCATAGCCATTGGTGTTCTCCTTCACTGTGAATACTATATATAAGACTATAAATAAAACATTCCTGTGTGCTCTTGACAACTCTCTCCCTGAGCATCAAGGGTGTTTTGGAGGCCATCACCGATCTCGGTTGGCCAATCAAACCATCTCTCCTGCGGTGGATCAAGGTCACAGCACACCGTGTGTGTGTGTGTGTGTGTGTGTGTGTGTGTGTGTGTGTGTGTGTGTGTGTGTGTGTGTGTGTGTGTGTGTGTGGTGTGTGTGTGTGTGTGTGTGTGTGTGTGTGTGTGTGTGTGTGTGTGTGTGTGTGTTGTGTGTGTGTGTGTGTGTGTGTGCTGTGTGTGTGTGTGCTGTGTGTTTGTGTGTGTGTGTGTGTGTGTGTGTGCTGGTGTGTGTGTGTGTGTGTGTGTACTTGTTCACGAGGCCCCATTCTCCATGTTTGTTTTGAAAGTCCGAATCCCATCTCCATCCATTAGCTGGCAGGCATTCATCTCCAGGGTTTCTCTTGAGGCACTTGTGAAATATTGATAATAAAAAAAGTTTTATTTTCAGAAGGCAAAAAAGGGGAAGACATTCTTTGGGCTGCCCAGTGTGGGACTCCTGAGTGCTCGTCTTCAGCCATCCCCCTCGTGGAGTGCCCTCTATTCAGGAGAGAAATATTAACCACATGAAATGCATAAGTGCCTGGACAGGGTTCTTATGTCCTATTCATATTTAACTCAGAGCACATCTGCCACGGCGCTCCCAAAATGCACCTTTCCAGCATGCCTATGAGGCGTAAAATATCTTGGATATGTGACAGCACTGACAAACTGTATTTATGGCCGAATGTCTTCAAAAGATATGCAAAGGCTGTGATATTGTTGTGTGGGTTGCTGGATGTTTAGATTCTAAATAATCTGAAATAGTTATTGTCTGAAGAGGACACTTTAATCATCTGTGGCTGTGTTCATATTATGTCGTGCACACCCTGCAGCCACACGAAACACCCCGCTATGCTGAGTCAGAGTTCCCACTAATTGGATGATGGGAACTGTGTCAATTAGAAATACTGTTGTTTAATTATCTGTTAATTGAAGCAATAATGTTTGTGTTCTGAGTTGAGAGAATGAACAGGTGAATAATGAAAGAAGTAATTGCTGTTTATGACACTGTCAGGGAAAATATAATGACGTGACAGATTGCCAGTCATTTTTTGAATCTGTTTTTTAATTGTGTCGTTTTTACACTGATAATTAAAGCAGATTTTTTACACAAGTTAGATCAACATAATCATCAGCATCACAATCACATTTGCAACATGTTTTTTACGTTTGCTTAATGGCCACATATCTGAAGAAGTTGTGTTTTCTGATCTATTTTAAGTCAATCTTTTTAATGTATTAAGACTAGTTTGCGTTAAGACGTTTCTAACATGTGGTTTCAGGGAAGCTGAAATGTTATCCAGAACAGAAGGCTTTCATTTTCATTGCAGTTTTGGGACATCCATAATCACTATGGAATCGGTCATTTACAATAACACTTAGCAGGCCCCAGAAGAATCAATTCCCGTGTGTCACTCAGGGGCCAATGATTGTTGTAAACATCTCAACTTGAGGCCAGAAAAAGCCTTGGACACAGCACTAAGTCAATGGCCTGTCGTGAATCACATGGTGCCGTGTTACACCGGCAGCAGTCTGTTAGTAAAGACATTACGTCCAGCTTTACTCTCCAACCTCCCAAGGCGCAACATAGACACCATTATGATGTCCTTTAAGGCCTCTGTGACATATACTTCACAAAAAAACAATACTTGATGAAGATTTTGTAAATATTGTATCTCGTGAATAACTTTTCCTAAACTTCTTTTGACATAGTGTATTCATGTTATCTTTTTCTCTTCCTTTCCAGTGTATGAAGATGGTGTTCTTCAGGATCCCGTTCCTGAGGAAGACGCCGAGAACGACACTCAAACTGAAGAGGAAGGCTCCGAGAAGACCAGCCCCAAAGTGTCCGAGGACAGAGAGCTGGACAACAAGAGCAACAACACTTTTAGCAACCAGAACTCGCCCATCAGTGTCCTTTCCAATCAAGAAGCCGAGGTAGAGTTAGCGTCACGCCTTAGCGACACCAGTGACAGACTCTCAGACTTCAAAACCTCCTCGCCGCCTGTGAGCGAGAAGGATGACACAAGTCTCAGCTCCAAGCATAAAGAGGAGACGGGCGGCAGCTTGGAGAAGATGAGGGCGGCGTATGCAAACTTTCTTTCCGATTCTTACTGGACGGGGATAGGGATGGACTTAAAAATTGGCAAAAGCGCCAGCAAAGCCAACTGTGACAGCAAAGCCAACTGTGACAGCACCAAGACTGAGTTCGACTGGCACCAGGATGCACTCTCCAAGACCCTGCACCACACACTCTCCCCAAAACCCACTGCCAGACCTAACCTCTTCAGCTCCGTCCACCTGTACAGGCAAACCACCAAACCCTGTGGCTCAGGGTTCACAGGGGCCAGCCGGTTTCGTTGTAAGGATTGTAGCGCAGCCTATGACACTCTGGTGGAGCTGACGGTCCACATGAGCAAGAGTGGACACTACCAAGACAACAACCACGGCAAACAGAGTAATTCCTCTGGTTCGTCCTCGAAATCCAGGAAACGAAACTTGCACGATATGGAAGGAAAAGAGGATGCGCAAAAAGTTTTGAAGTGCATGTTCTGTGGCCACTCTTTTGAATCACTCCAGGATTTGAGCGTCCATATGATTAAAACTAAGCATTACCAAAAAGTGCCTTTAAAAGAGCCACTCCCCGTACTCACTTCCAAATTATTGCCACCATCAAAGAAACGGGGCTTTGAGACGGTGAGACCTTGCTCCCCTGACTCCACGACTGGTTTATCCGGCTACACCGAGGCACAAAGGGCCGCCGCCATTTCAAATGCTACCAACAATCGCTACGGCTATCAGAATGGAGCGAGTTACACCTGGCAGTTTGAGACGTGCAAGTCTCAGATTCTCAAGTGCATGGAGTGTGGAAGCTCCCATGACACCCTTCAGCAACTCACCACGCATATGATGGTTACTGGACACTTCATCAAAGTCACAAACTCGGCCTCGAAAAAGGGTAAACAGTTAGCCCTTGACCCCTTGGCCATTGAAAAGATCCAGAGTTTAGTTGAGCCTGCCGTTAGATACACAGAGGGAGAAACGGTGCCTCCGAAAACCCCCTCCCCCGGGAGCGTTGAGAAAGACGGCCAGGGGGAAGGCACATCAGAGAAAATGGAAGAAACTGAAACTAAAGATGACAAGCAAGAGAGTGAGGATCAAAAGGCAGCCAATGGGGCTTTTAAGTACCCTTATCTCCGTGAGGAGGATCTTGAACAGGACTCTGGGGGAGGAGGGGACATTCTCAAATCTTTAGCCAACACAGTGGCCTCTGCCATCAATAAAGCTCAAACAGGGACACCGAGCTGGAGTGCCTACCCGAGTATCCACGCTGCCTATCAGCTCTCGGGCCTCATCAAAAGAGCGCCTCTCTCGGCGTCCCCCCCCTCTCAGCTAAAGCAGACATTTAACCATAAGCTGAGACCGATTGCCCCCAAGGGGAAGTCCTACCACAGGGCTGCGGGAGTGGAGGCTCCCCAGGGACAGCATCAAAATGTGGACATAAAAAAGGAAAAGGTTGGCATTAGTGATGGTAAAGAAAGTCAGAATACTAAGTGTGATCTGTTGGAGAATGATGACAGCGATTGTCAGGATGATTCCTCTTCCTCTTCAAAGCTCGATGCAGACTGTATGAATGAAGGGAGCGATGCGATCAAAGGGAAGATGAGCCCAGACTTCTCTGACAGAGGCAAGACACCGAGCCCCTCTGCCAGCAATGGACGCAGCGCTACTTCAGAGCCTCTCAGTGACACTCAGTCTCTCCTTGGCATAAACCCTCTTAGTGCTCTGCAGTCTGTTCTTAACAATCATCTGGGCAAAGCAAATAAGTCCAATAGCTCAAGACTAGATCAACTCACAGCTCACACACAGTCTATTTTTGCTGACCTTAACCGTAGCAGCGAGAAACAAGCGTTAATGCTTGGTAATGCGATGAGAAAAATACCTGATAACCCCTTTCTATTCGTCAGTGAGGACCAACCGATAGACCTGACGAAATCTAAACACAGCAAGTCGAGTTCCTCCGTACTTCAGCCCTCCACCCCCATGCCACAGAAATATGCCCTGTCTGACATCGCGGACATGTTGAAAGTTCTTCCAAAAGCCACAACGCCGAAATCTTCCACACCGTCACGGATCCCGTCGATGAAGCTGGAATCAGACGTCAGGCACTTTGAGGACATGTCTCCCGAGGTTTACTCCGTCCACAAGCGTAAAGGCAGACAGTCGAACTGGAACCCTCGGCATCTTCTCATCCTGCAAGCTCAGTTCACCTCCAGCCTCTTCATGACCTCTGAGGGGAAGTACCTGCTCGCAGACCTCGGCCCTCAGGAACGGATGTACATCTCCAAGTTCACCGGATTGTCCATGACCACCATAAGCCACTGGCTGGCAAACGTAAAGTACCAACTGCGGAAAAGTGGAGGGACCAAATTTCTGAAGAACATGGACACCGGTCACCCCATCTTCTACTGCAATGACTGCGCCTCCCAGTTTAGGTCACCCAACCAGTTCATTTCCCACCTGGAGTCCCATCTCGGGTTCCTACTCAAAGACATGGGCCACATGCCGGAAGAGCACCAGAAGGACGAGCCAGAACTGTCGAAGGCCCTCAGCGTCAGGGCCTCCGACGCTCTCGTCACAGACAATGACATTGAATCAAAGTTCCGATGCAAGCTCTGCTGTCGGACATTCGCGAGCAATCACGCAGTCAAACTCCATTTGAGTAAAACCCACAGCAAATCCCCTGACAACCATTCACAGTATGTGGAAATGGACAGGGAGTAGTTTTCCTATTATTGTCACTTTTTGTTTCTTTTTCTTACTTTTTTAATTTAATACACTGGTCAGATATTTCAACCATTTTTCAATTAGTGTAGTGTGCGTCATTTGAAACATTTCATGGAGTACAGCGAAGACACACTGGTTAGGAATGGTATAAGGTTAACTAAGAGATACTTTTGCACCCTGCTCAAATGCATCACCAGTAATTAAGTGTATTACTGCTTGAAGAAACATAATGCTGATGTTTGCATGCAATAGCCCTGGCTATGACTACTATTTATTTGTATGATATGTCAAGTTTCAATTGTATTTCAAAGACAAACATAATTAACTAATTGTACTTTACAACTTCTGTGATACAACACACCTGCATAAACGTGCAGCTGTTCCAACAGGTAGCCCGACACATGATAACACACACGCAGAACTGTACAGTGTATTGCTATGTAAAGATGTTTTGTGTTGAAATGATAGAAGATTAAAAAAAAGAAGCACTTTAATAAATGTTTAATCACCAGTTTAGACTCGGAATCTGTACATGACTCAAAGATAATTAGGCAGTTTGGAAACAAGGATTTTTCACATGTAAATATATTTTAGAAGAATAAACAGTGTGTTTCATGCAACAAGGATAACAGCAAGACAGATGATACCTGTGATACCTGCACCTTTTTTTACTTATTCAAATAAAGAGTTAACATTTGATAACAGCCTGTATATCTTTTTTCTTCCTTTAATGTTTGTTTACCAAGGTACTAGCTTGATTTTTTTTTTTATGATTATTACCAGCAAATCATTGAGATCAATGTTTTAAAATGCTTACCGACTGATGAACATAAGGACGATAATGATCTATATTATACCAATGCATTGTAATAGCGTTATGCAAGTATCTGTAAATATCAAAAGATACGTTTCCTGATTATTTCCAAAGAAAGTTTCCCAATAAAACTATAGGTTTTTTGTACAATTCATTACGACTGAAATCAAAATTGTTTCCGAGAACAGAAGGTCACACACATTTGAAATTTGGCTACCAGCAAAATATACAATTGGAGATGTATGGAGCCAAATATGAACAACAATAACGTAATAATCCATTTATATGAACCTGGATGTAAACCAAGCCTTTCTTTCACCAAAACAATCTATATGTTTACGTTTGAAATACCAAATGATTACTTATTTCGAGCAAACTTCTCAGGAAATAAACAGGAACATCTTCAGAAATGACAAACCCATAATATAAAAAGTTTCCCACGTATCTTATATTTAATTTTACAATTCCTCCAGCATCTATTGCATGCTTTGAAACCCACGGAGAACCTCATACTGTACAGCACACTGCATTGCTTCCCTTACCTTACGACTTTTAGATACACCCTAAGATACATCTTCTTGTCACACTTTATTGCTTTCCTGCGAACGCCGCTGCTGTTGCTGCGAGATGGTATCATAACAATTAAACATATTTCCTCCAGCTCTATTATTTCAAGGCTATTAAAAAATAATTGCCTTCTAATTCATAAACATTTTATGCAATTCATCTCTTTTCCAGCAATCAAGTCCTCAATTACCTCCACCCATCAAATCTGTGTTTTATAACTGCCGACTGACATTTGATGGCAAATGGGGAAAGCACATGGGCACCGTGGTGATTTGAATGCTGTGACCCAACTTGCCCCCTATTGTTTGGAAATGAGCAGGCAATCACGTTGTTCATCAGATGACTCCTAATGCTGTTAAGTATTCAGCTATAATTTCTCCCTGCATTTATAATTACTGTCAAAGACCCACACACCTCACTGAGCAGATTAAAGCTATCAATTATTTAGTGCCTTTCTCCGCCGATGGATCTCTGATTTGTCTGTAGGGCCATTATGTTTTAAGAGCAACTTATTCTAAACCGAAGCCAGGCGTTGTCTTTAAGATGCAGGAAGATGCTTTGCAGGAAATAAAAGAAAGGGTGTTTATTAGATGTGTGGGAAATTAAAAGTAAGGGTTGGTGCGAATAAAATGATATGCACATAAGCTACAGTGTCGAAATGCTAATGAAAATCCTATGAGCCGAGCGCCTCCAACGATGCAACATACAATACACATAAATAATAGTGCAAGAAGTCTGTCGACAGTTAAATAGAATATGATACATACAAGAACAGAATGTAAAATGAAATATTGTACAGTAAGATTAAATTAAATACGGTTTATTACTGTGATAAGTATTTACTCATTTACTCCAACAGAGAAATGGGCTTTTTATTCGGCTTTTATTTTTGAATTCTCATTATTTTCCTACATTTAGATACAAATCCATAGTCAGTACATATGCTAAGTACATTTTCACGATTCAGAAGAACATGGTTAACCTCCAAGGCTAGCCATCAACACATGCTAACAGTGCAATCACAGGAGGAAATTAGTCATCTCTGACCATAATTTGCTTTAATTAGTCAATGTGGGATTTATTTTTAGCGCACACAACAATGCTAAATGGCTGCAATTTCAATGTAAAGCACGTTTTATGACGTCTATGATTCTTATTATTTGAAGATGTATAAACTGTAGTGTGTGGAAAATAAATAATACAAACATCTGCTGCTCATTTTTTTCCAAATAAACCTAATGCTCTCTGTTAAGAATACCTGAGTTGTTAAGCATTGATATACCTCAGGTAACACATCGCAGGTAATTAAGTGAAATAAACCCATCATTCTTCCAAAGATTTATATTAATTCATTTTGGATGTTTGCATATTAACAGAGTTAATCGCACCGTACATCGAACGTGTCATTGCTAATTACCGAACGCAGTCAGCTTTTCTGCAATACACACACACACACACACACACACACACACCACACACACACACACACACACCACACACACACACACACACACACACACACCACACACACACAACACACACACACACACACACACACACACACACACCACACACACACACACACACCACACACACACACCACACACACACACACAGTTTAAACCCGAGGGTGTTGTTTTTGTCTGATTATGGGAAGCAGAGAAATATCAATCACACACAACTCATACGAAAAAGGTGGACATTGTTTTAAGTCTAAGGTAGTTTCAATCACATACGGGCGGGTGGTGGTGGCGAAGTCGATAGGGACTGGCTTGGCAACTGGAAGGTCACCCAGTTCAAGTCCCGGAAAGACCAAGTGCTACCGAGGTGTCCCTGTCCCCGGGCGCCGTACATAATGGCAGCCCACTACTCCGAACACTAGGATGGGGTCAAATGCAGAGAACCCGTTTTTGTTACATAGTACCTACTACGTAATGACAATAAGTTAAATCAATCATACATTCAGGAAAAATGTAGTTTCAAGTCGTGTTTTTCTCAAATAAATCCCTCTAAATTAAGCTCAGCCAATCAGAATCTACTGCCTACACATACATTATATAATTCATCATTTTTACGATTAGCTGTATTGATCTAGCTAGCTGTGAAATGTGTTTTGGAAAACCTTCTGAAATCCTCCATCTTGCAGTTACTTTCTCACACATGTCTCTCAGTTGAAAAATCAAATTAGGCCTATAAGTACACTAGCTTTGCGGATGCAGTGAAACCGCGACCTTAGCACAATCGACGCCAGCTCGCATCTGCAAACCCTTTGTCAATCTGTCATTAAACATGCTATCAAATATTGATAAGTGTGCGCTCCTTGCTTTGCAGTGGCGTGCGTCCGCCTGATGCTGATGTGCTGTAATAGGGCAAATGTGCATCAGTATTTTGCCTGCTTGGATTCACACACAACATTATACTGAGCCTGAGTTTACTGCGCCGTGTGCCAGACGAGCGTGGATTCTCTGCATCATCTGGCCTGTAAACCGGCGAGGGGGAGGAGGGTTTGAAATGTTCATCACACAGCAGCAGGGTAATGACTAGCTCGTGTGTTAATGAAGGGCTTTAGAACTTATAGCTATAATGACCCACATCCTAACTCCCTTTTCTCCCATTTATTCTCCCCAAAGTCCTCAGGTTATTACGTCCCTCTGAGAAATATCCCAGAAAGAGCATTACATCTCGCCCCTCCCCTTTTCACTGGGACATTTCCACCTGCATTGTACTATCGCAGATGTACTGAACCGCAAAAAGTGGAGGAGCAAATACTTGGAACACAAAAGCAGTGATGAATGTTGCGGCTAAATGCTGTACCTCTTCCCCCCCCAGCCCCCCCGCTAAATAATAAGCTGTAAAAAGTGATTTATAATGAATTCAGCCTCCCGAGAATGTGAGCTCATACAAGACAAAGAGGAATGCATGTATGTCTGCTCTGCTACATACATCATATCTTCCGAATAGCCCATAGTCCTCCGTCGTTAATGGTGTTGCCTCAAATATGCTAATTAAGCAAAAATAAGTGATGAATGGAATACATTTGATCAATCAAGTAGGCCTAAGCCCCTGGTGCTGCATATTCATTGTACATCATGAATATGAAACCAAAGTCATTTATCAAATATCAGTTGCACATTTGTATCTTATTAATCATACATGCTGAAACTTCTGTCCTTGTCAAAAATGCTGAAGGTTGATGAAGCACTTTGGAAAAGGATAAACTCAGGGAAACTGGGGTAGTGCTTCGGTTGTAATGCATGAGGTAATTTCAAACTTCCATAATCTCAAAACAGTAATTCCTCGCTCCTGATAACATTCAGATGATTCTAAATTCTTTAATTTATTTATGTTGACTCATCTCGCCGCCCTTTTCTGTCTTTGTGATATTAACTTGTAATGATTGCCTAATAATAACAGATATGCACCAGTGCCTTGCTTTTAAAAAGGGGTATTGTTTACTGTAGGCTTTTACTACACACTACAAGTAATTTAAATGTATAACACATTAAAAGTCAAGGGGTTATTTTGACTTGCTGTTGGTGTTATTCTTTAATATAACTGTTTGATTGTTAAAGGGGCCCTATATGTTACATTTGAGGTTCATATCAGTATTTCGTGCCTCGACTGTGACATGTCTCCATGCTTTAAAGGTGGGGTAATTCACTTCAGAAACACTTGTTGTTATATTCCATGGAGTGCTCTTAACATCCCGATAGCAATGAATATATTAAATGCTTTGACAATAAATACATAAAAACATTTCATCTGTGGAAGTCGTAAAAAGCACGACCAATCATCTGCCTCGGCCCGGCTAAGTAACTGGATGGCCTACCTGCCTGTCAGCCTTCCATCTGTGCACAAACTTATCTCGTGCCCTCATTGGTCATGTGCGCGTTCGTGAGTGTTGGAGGAGGGGCTCTGTGAGGAAGGGGCAGATTTTTTCCGGTTGTGTACTTTCAAATTCTAGCGCACTCGAGCTGGTTTCTGCATTCTTACCGACCCTACTTTTAAGTTCAAAAAGCTCTTTATTTTTCTCGTACTGCCTGTGCTGCAGCCAGAGCCCAGTCTGCTCTGATTGGTTAGCTGGCCAGCTCTCTCAACCGCTTAGAGATGTCCCGCCCCTTACGTGCAATGTGTTGGAGCGCTAGCCAATAGAAGCGCGTGTGTTACAGGGATGTCATTTTGTTGTTGAAGTAAACAAAGGAGATCAATGGAGGTGTTTCAGGCAGGCAGGCAGGGGGGGGGGACTTTGGGATGTTAGCCTTTGCAGACCATTAACATGCACACAAACCTCTATAACACACTACAGGAAAGGGAAACCAGAGTCATTTCTACTGTACAACATGGTATTTTGATGCCGGATTTTCAAAGTAAAGTGTAAATATTTTATTTTGTATTCACATGTTATTCATTCAAATCAATAACCCCTCAAAATACATTTATTATCTCAGTGACTGAATGTTATTCTGAACAATCTCACTTTTTCTGCAGCATTTATAGACTCACAAATGAATAATTGAACAAGCAAACAAAAGAAGAATAAATAAATCCCCTTTTTGTTTTGCTTTATTTATGATATAATATATTTAAAAAAACTGATAGCATTAGCCGTGGCCAAAGCTCTGTGTAACAATGTGTGGAGGTTTTCATTGCCATCATATAGTGGATGAGAGAACTAACACTTGATTGCCAGCAGTTCATCAGTGCATCCTTCATATTTGTCACCCAGCCTGCCTCGAGGCAGCGTGCTAGCTCAAATTGAAGCTGACATCTTCCAAATATGAAAGCAACAAATCACACATTTTTATTGGGCTTAATCTCCAGCTAGCCCCTTGCAGACGTCAGCACAATCATGAACGCTGCCTCTAATTCCTGCCGACTGCCTCCCAACATCCTCTGGACTCACAGAGCAAACGCAAAGGGCCAAACAGCCGGGACCGGGGTGACACTGACGTTTATTAGGAGGCTTCAATACGGTGACGAGAACATATGTAATTCATGCAATGAAATAGTGCTTTAAGTATTCCGTGGATGAGCTGCACATAGATTATCTGCGCTTGGACATATTGGATCTAGGGATGGATAAGAAGCGGATGTCCATTTCACTTCCACTGGATTATTCAGTTGTTTAAAATGTATGTTCATATTATATTTTGAATATGTTTCTGTGAACTCAAGGAGTTGCACGTGAGTCATGTTTGGAAAGCGTTGATTCAAATAGCAGAACTGAACACACACACATAAAGATTGCTTTTTGCGGGAAAGTTCATTATTTTTTAACTATTTGATTTGATTCTGTTTCCAAGCAAACGCCCAATTAAAATTATTTTTCTGCTCAATATTTAAGACTTAAAGGTCTGGTGCCCCATGTTTTTAAATTACTCTTAATTCCTTTATTCACTCTAGTGTAAAAATTGGTTAAAATGGTTCTCATTTAAGGGGGGTTCAACATATTGAATACCTCAATGTCTGCTTACAGGTGTTGTTAGTAGGTTAACTAACAACATATAGTATACAGATTATCGAGGGTCCAGAAAGAGCATGCGTGCACACTAACCCAAAGTATAGCAAAACATAATAAAGTATAGCTAGTAAACTTCATTATGTTTAAAGCACTTTGTTTCTTTTCTGTTCTGTAAACGTCCAATTAAAAGTATTTTTCTGCCCAATAATATAAGACTTAAAGGTCTGGTGCCTCTTGTTTTTAAATCTGTCTTAATTCCTTTGTTCACTCTGGTGTAAAACATTTTGTGAATGGTCCTTATTTCAGGAAACTCCACAGATGTGTAGTAATCTGTTTAAAGAGGTTATTACTGGCCTTTTGACAGAGCTGCTCAAAGATCTGATGAAGTGATATCACTGAGTCAGTATCTGTTTGGGCTACAGACCGGGGGGTTGGAGTTAGAAACCAAATTAATTTACCAGACCTCTGTAGCCCTCTATTCATCTCTGCTTAAGGCTAGCAGCTCGACGCTACATTAGCTACTATTAGCATAAAATACCTTTAACTATGACTGAGCTGTCATTGTCGGTGTTGCATCATGGGTAATGTAGTCGCCATGTTTGAAAAGGGAAGACGAATGTGTGAAACTAAAAATACAAATCCTTTGTTTGCTGCATTTTATTTTGTATCCCTTGTGGATGTGGATCATGAGTCAAAACAAGTATAGGATTGCAACAAACAACTGTTTTAAGGATAGAAACTACAAGTGTCTGGCAGTGGCTCGGTCAGTAGGGGCTTGGACTGGGAGCTGTAGGGTCGCTGGTTCAAGTCCCCGACCAGACCTAAATATGGAGTGTGGACTGCTACTTGGAGAGGTCCTAGTTCACCTCCTGGGCCCTGCCGTGGTGCCCTTGAGCAAGGCACTGGACACCCCCCTTCCCCCCCCCAACTCCCATTGCTCCCCGGGCGCTGTACAATAGCTGCCCACTGCTCCTAGTAGACTCCTGGTACGAGGATGGGTTGTAAAAGCAGAGGCCACATTTCACTGTGTGCTGTGTGCTCTGCATGTGTGACAATCAAAGAGGGTTTCCTCCCTCCGATTCTATTCTATACAATTCAGTGTAAATGTAGGGGGTCTAGAAAGGTTTGACAAAGCTTCCCAGCTACATCCTGCTCTGTGTGATGTGTGGCCGGACGACACACACATCTAAGCAGGGACCATAAACTCTTTCTGCTGGGAGCAAACGAACCCAGTCATTTTTTGTCAGACTCTGTAGCCAACAGAAACCCATTTTTCGTGAGGCTCTGGCACATGAGAGAGGCAGTGTGTGTGACAAGGGGGCTCTAAATGTTCTCTTAAGATAAACTGAGCTAAACACTCAGTGTCAACAGCAACAGGACAGCCATTGACTTCGCTTTCTCAACAAGTCACCGCCAGATGTATTGTTGGAATCATTTCCAATTCTACATCGGCTACTGGGAAAAGACAGCTTTGTTGAAAACCAGAACGCTATAAGACTGGTCTCAAATATATTTGATAATAATCCATTCTTGATTGGCCAGCTTTAGCGTAGCGGCTGTTGGCTAGAAGCAGAGCATAATTAAAGACGTTTGCATACAGCCCAAACATTATCGAATTATTTCTCACTTGTCGGTAAACTGAACTGCTTGCTTCAATCATCATTTCATTTCAAACCTTTATTTATACAGATAAATCCCATTGAGATCATTGATCTCTTTTTCAAGGGAGACCTGCTCAAAGATATAATCCAGGATTGCTGTGCTAGCTATACTTAATTGTTTAAAAGAAGTCCAATGATTGCAATCTACAACCACATGTTCATGCTATTCACACACATAAAGAGCTATAGAGCTGCTGGTCGCTTTTATTTAGACCGGCAAAGACTCTGTTTTTGGCCACTAGGGGGGCAGCACAGCCAGGTTTGACCCCAACAACATATTATCATTTTATAAAGTGTATATTGGGGTAAAGTAAGCAGACAGTTGCCTGTTAATGTAGTCTACAGACACAAAGCAACTTTAGTATCCACTTTGAATCTTTTTTCTGTCACCTGGCAAATCTTATTCCCTCTCTTCTAGCTCTGTTTGGTCCCCACCAATATCTGGTTCTTTATCTGCTAAATGCTCTGCTATTTTTAACCAGCCTAAATGCCAACTTTGTCTGTCCGCATACAGTGGGTTAATCACCTGAATAAAGTAAAACAAAACATTAAAATGACGGGAAGCAAAACCAAAACAATGAGCTTAAAGATACAACATTTTGCTGTAGAGTTGAGGGACTTTTAGGAGCTGGGAGATCAATCTTAGTTGTTTTGTAGCAAGTAACCTCTTTTAAATTGCGCATATTATTAAACTATGCATATATGATGATCTGATTCAATTGATGATATTCAAATATTGAATTAAATACATGTATAGTTCAAAGTAACGATGAATCTTCCACGCAAACCAAAGTTAGCCATGGAGTGCCACAGGGCTCAGTGCTCGGACCTATTTTGTTCACATTATATATGCTTCCGTTAGGCAATATTATAAGGAATCGTTCTGTAAACTTTCATTGTTATGCGGATGATACTCAACTATATTTATCAATCAAGCCTGATGAAATTAATCATCTAAATAAAATTCAAGACTGCCTTAAGGACTTAAAACGTGGATGACCTTAAACTTTTTGATGTTAAACACGACCAAAACTGAAGTTATTGTACTTGGCCCGAAGAATCTACGAAACAAATTATCTAAAGATATACTAACTATGGATGGCATTAATTTGGCCTCCAGTGAGACTGTAAGGAATCTTGGTGTTATATTTGATCAGGATTTATCCTTTAACGCCCACATAAAATCAATTTCAAGGACCGCCTACTTCCATCTACGTAACATTGCAAAATCAGGCATATCTTGCCTCAAAACGATGCAGAGAAAACTAGTCCATGCATTTGTTACTTCTAGGCTGGATTATTGTAACTCTTTATTATCAGGGAGTACCAAGAAGTCAGTCAAGTCGCTTCAGCTGATTCAAAATGCTGCGGCTCGTGTACTAACCAGAGTTAGGAAAAGGGACCACATTACTCCTGTTCTGGCTGCCTTACACTGGCTCCCTATAGAACACAGGATAGAATTTAAAATTCTTCTTCTCGCCTACAAAGCCCTTAATGGGCAGGCGCCATCTTACCTTAAAGAACTCATTATACCCTACTGTCCTACTAGGGCATTGCGTTCCAAGAATGCAGGGTTGTTGGTTGTTCCTAGAATCTCTAAAAGTACAATGGGAGACAGAGCCTTTTCTTATCAAGCTCCACATTTGTGGAATCAGCTTCCAGTTTGTGTTCGGGCGGCAGACACCCTATCCGTTTTTAAGAGTGCGCTTAAGACCTTCCTTTTGATAAAGCTTATAGTTAGGGCTGATTAGATTCAGCCCCTAGTTTTGCTGATATAGGCTTAGTTTGTCGGGGGACATCTTACTTCTTCCTTCTCTCTGTCTATACCTGTGTACTCTCATGTTCCGATTAACCCAGCTTCCCCAAATGTCTTTCTTCTTGGTGTCTATATACGCTGGGATCCGGAGTCATTGATGATCCTGCGGTCCTGTGTCCTGGATCGCAAGCGCTGGATCTTGAGCCGTGGCTGTGGTCCTGGATGGATATCCTCGTGGATTCATCTTCCTTTACATTACATTACATTACATTGCATTTAGCTGACGCTTTTATCCAAGCGACTTACAATAAGTACATTCGACCAGGAAGACACAACCTTGAGGAAAACAGAATCATATAAGAACATCAGGTTTCAAAGAGCCAATCGTTTCAAGTGCTGCTCAACTGGCTAAGCCAGTCCTTTATTAGTATATAAGTGCTCTGTTAGCAGTTCTTAGTTAGTAATTCTATCGCTCGAAGTGGAGTCGAAAGAGATGAGTTTTCAGTCTGCGCCGGAAGGTGTGTAAGCTTTCTGCGGTCCTGATTTCAATGGGGAGCTCATTCCACCATTTTGGAGCCAGGATAGCAAACCCACGTGTTTTTGCTGATGGGAACTTGGGTCCCCCTCGCAGCGAGGGTGCAGCGAGTCGTTTGGTTGATGCAGAGCGTAGTGCACGTGCTGGGGTGTACGGTTTAACCATGTCCTGGATGTAGGAAGGGCCAGATCCATTCGCAGCATGATACGCAAGTACCAGTGTCTTGAAGTGGATTCTAGCAGTTACCGGAAGCCAGTGGAGGGAGCGGAGGAGCGGCGTGGTGTGGGAACATTTTGGAAGGTTGAAGACCAGACGAGCCGCTGCATTCTGGATGAGCTGCAGAGGTCGGATGGCACATGCAGGTAGACCAGCCAGGAGGGAGTTGCAGTAGTCTAGGCGTGAGGTGACGAGAGCCTGGACCAGAACCTGCGTCGATTTCTGGGTCAGCTGTGGGCGTATCTTCCTGATGTTGAAAAGCGTGTATCTGCAGCAGCGGGTTGTAGCAGCGATGTTTGCAGTGAAGGACAGGTTGTTATCTAGGATAACACCCAGATTCCTTGCAGTCTGAGTCGGGGAAACAACAGAGGGGCCGATGTTGATAGTTAGGTCAAGAGAGGGACAATCTTTTCCCGGAAGGAAAAGCACTTCAGTTTTGTCAAGGTTGAGCTTGAGATGATGATCAGACATCCACTGAGAGATGTCAGCTAAACAAGCAGATATGCGTGCGTGCGTGCATCTTCCTATTATACACACATGCATTTCCAAACATTTGGACTACCTATGTTGCAAATGTATTATCTTTTCAATTTACACACGGCATCTATTGCACGTCTGTCCGTCCTGGGAGAGGGATCCCTCCTCTGTTGCTCTCCCTGAGGTTTCTCCCATTTTTCCCTTTAAACTGGGTTTTCTTTGGAAGTTTTTCCTACGATGTGAGGGTCTAAGGACAGAGGGTGTCGTATTGTCATACTGATATTCTGTACACACTGTGAAGACCACTGAGACAAATGTAACATTTGTGATATTGGGCTATATAAATAAACATTGATTGATTGATTGATAAGTAAGTAACAGAAGAGTCATAAAACAGTTGGGGAACTTTTTGTTTGGCCAATGAAACAATTCCTTTTTTGAAATGAAAGTGATGTGCCGATCAGAGACTCACCACGTTGTACACTGACCTGTTGAGTTCTTCTGAAAGTTGGTAAAATAATTCAACTCACATCTGTGTTTTCCGAATGACACAGATGAGCCCAAGGAGAAGCTGTGCAACATCTGCTTGCTAATTTATGTGTCAAGCACAAAACATCAGACATGACTGATCTCACTTTGACAAAACTTGGAAAATGATGCATCTCAGCAGCAGTTTCTGGCATTTAGAATTACACTGATTGGTCCGAGGGGAAATTACATTTCAAAATAAAGTGACACATTTGTTGCTGATTGGCCCAGATGGGGACATTTTGAGGACAACAATGATTACTATTACTTTGTCTTACCAATCTAAGTGTTCACGCGGTGGTTTTTATAGGCACATTGTAGAATATGGACGTTTTGACTCGTTTTGATTCGTTGACATTCAGCTGGAAACATTCAGCTGGAAACATTCAGCTGGAAACATTCACTTTATAGCAAATGGAGGTGAAACAATTATAAAAACCCCAAAAAGAGTCTGGAAAGAATTTGACTGTCAGCACTGTGCAAGGTCGCCCTTGCTGTAAACTAACAACCAGAATTGGATGGGATTGGATTTGGACCCCTCAGACACTGTCAGGAGAATTCAGGGTTTGTTGGCTCCGTAGCAGCCAGCAGTCAACAAGGGCACAAGAATGCTTTCTTTTGGCCACTATAAATGTGTTGGCTAGCTGAAGATGTTTCCCTTTCCCCCTCTCTCTCTCTCTCTCTCTCTCTTTTGTCCACTTTTTCATAACAAGCATATACGGTTGTTCACACCTTCCTATTATTAGATCACTTCCTGGCTTGCAGCCGTGTCGGCCTTAAAGCCAGAAACACTTATTCCTTATATTGGGCTAGAATGTAATTACCGCTGCTGCTGCTACCACATGAAAAACAATGACCTTGATTGATTGACAAGCATTTTCTCAATCTGCTGCTCTGTAGATAAACTGTAAAAAATGTCACCTAACCTAATTTGGATCCTAACCCAAGCAAGACGCACCATATACACAGAAGCATTGGCAATTAAAAAGGCCCTATTGTGCTTTGTATGGGGTTTTCCCATTCCTGTAGTGTGTAGGTTTCTGTGCATGCAAATGGTCTGCAAAGTTTCTCTCCCACACACTCCCCCCTACTTGAAACACCCCCGTTATTGCACTCCTTTGATTGCTTCCGTAACATGGTTATATTACAAGGTAACACTTGCGCTTATATTGAAATGTGTGTAAATGGACTGTACTTATATAGCGCTTTATCCAGTCTTTAAGACCCCTCGCAGCCACAGTCAGTGTGATGTGTTCTGTTCTTATGTTTGTTCCTTTCAGGACTCCATCTTGTCTGTGTTTTGTTTAAAGGTTCAAGGATTCTTTATTTGTCATGCGAACATAGCTACAGTGTAGTTATGTGGAGGACAATCTTAGGTCACAGGCTTCTCCAACAGTGCAACACAATATTACAGAAAAACAGAAAAATATATTGCAAGTAAATATTAAAAGGTAAATACAAAAAAGTGAAATAAGAGTCTATATGCAAGCTATTGGAATGAAATATTAGATAAATAGATAAATAATTACTAAGTAGCAGATGAATGTTATGGATGTTGTTTCAACAGTTCAGGTGTTTAACAGTCTTATTGCCTGTGGGATGAAACTGTTTTTATGTTGACCTACATTTCTGCCTCGTGGTTATTCATGTTTCTGTGGTGTTAATTTTTACTTTTGTTCTTTCTTGTGAAGCACTTTGTGAATTATATTTATGTGAAAGGTGCTATAATAAATAAACGTATTATTATTATTATATTGGCAAGTACTCCAACACATTGTACCAGATAGGCTAAGGGGCGGGACATCTCTAAGCGGTTGACCAATCACAACAGAGCCGGCCAGCTAACCAATCAGAGCAGACTGGGCTCTGGTTTCAGGGTGAAAAGAGGTGCTGCAGCACAGGCAGTATGAGAAAAATAAAGAGCTCTTTGAACATGAAAGCATGGAGACATGTCACAGTAGAGACACTAAATACTAATATCAACTTGAAAATCAGTATAATATGTCCAATTTAAAAAGTAAAACGCTGACTCTGAACCAGGCATAACGCACAACAGATGTGTATTATTTTAACAACTGAATGTTCTCATTTTCCCCTCGTCTATCAGTCAGCCTGAGTGGATGGTGGCCAGGAGGGGGATGGGTTGATGGATGGATGGTGGGACGGGGGGGGTGAGTACATAGCTCTCCACCTCTTGCCCTCCTCGCTGTCATCTGTTGCCCCACAGCAGGCCAGAGGTTGTTGGCGTGTTGCTCGCTTGTAATCCGTCTCACTGTCTGGCTGCCGGCTCTCGGGTCACCTGTCACTCAATTTGACATGAATCAGCATTGACGCCAGCAGATTTAAGCTATTTCTCTCACTCTGTAAACACAGCCTGAGTCTATGGGCCTCTAGCGAGATAAAACCAAACAATAACGCACCCCTCACCACCCACCCAAAACTACCGAATGCTGGCTAATGATCCATACAAGCTTTAAGATAGTTAGACATGTTTAGTTTTTGTGATATAACCCCAATTAAAAGTAGAATGGTAATCAGGTTGAGTTAATTTGAGATGACATAATGTTACAACTCACTTTTCCAGCCCTGGATGAGGACAGGGTTTCAGACTGAGAGAACACAGGCAGTACAAATCCCATCAGTCTGATTCATTTGAAATGTGTTGATGATATAAAGAAGATTTAACATGAGATCGATGTTCTATCACAAAGTGAAATTCTTCTCCCTGAGTCCCTTTTTGAAATATAGGCCTAATCGTCGAGATTCACTCAGTTCCCACGGAGTCTGAGACGTTGAAAATGGTGGTAAGAACACACAGTGCCACTATACCAGAGGTTTCTGTCCTTTTAATCAAATTGTTTTATCTTTAAATAGTAATATTTTACTAAAACAATATTTCTTAAGGATTTGTATTAATTAAAATTAGCTCCACCTCGATCAGCAACAACAATAAATGGCTACATCTCTTTAACATTGTGTTAAGATTAACATGGGAGCCTCAGGACACCTCCACTCTGAGGACAGGAAGTGCATGCTAAGAATTACAAAATAAAATCGCCACTATCAGTACAGCGCCACTTTCCAAACAGGAAATGCACGCAAATACAAAATAATATCACCATAGACTGTATATGACTGACACTTATACATATATATATCTATAGATATATAGATATATATATTAATATATATAAATAACGACATCTTGTATTTTAGTTACACCCGCTAGACAACAGTGGAGGGTTCGAGAAACAACCGCGTTTGCCGGGTGCACCGCGGCGGAGGTGGGGAGGTTCCAGACCGGAATCTCCACCCCGCTGCGGGACCCGTGGGACCAGTGAGTCAGACGGTGCGTCTTAGTCAAGCTTCATATCGGCCGGCCCGGGAAGGAAGAGACACGCAGAGTGGGGGAAGTCCCCCACCCCAACGCAGCACACCCTCCCGGCCATCAGAGTCGAACCCTCAGTTTGGAGGAACCGACCGCCAGAGCACCGGCACTAGGCCGGGCCGGTGGAGGCCCTCCGACAGTGGGTCGTGTTTGCCATTCGGTCAGTGAGAGGAGATGAGAAAAATGCAACAAAAATTGTCAAAATGTGTTAATATATGGATGAGTGAGGGGGAAATGGCTGGACACAGGCCGTGGGGGGACACCCGGCACCGGGCAGTGTCTCCGGTAGAAGGAACCGGGTGAAATAGCCAAAAAAAGACAAATTAATAGAACCGGGGGAAATAGGGGGACATGTGAAAAAAAGTGTACGAAAATAGGTACTCCCTATAGTCCCCTGTCAACTCCCGTTACATTCCTCCATGGTGTCATTTTAGCGAAAAATGGCTAATACCCCTTTCATACCAAGGCTTTTCCCGCTCTAGCTCCATGCTAGAGCTTTTCTGGTTCGGAACCGGTTCTTCGGTTCAGCTCCCGCTCTGTTCACACCGCTCAGAGCCCGACTGGTGCTGCGTCATTGCGTCATCGTTTGCGTCATGACGTAACCGTTTGCGTGCCTGCTTCATAAAGCCAAACCGCGCGGAAACCCCTCACATCGACAACAACAATAATGGCCGATTGTATTGAAGCGCTACTCGTTTTGGTTTTGCTCTGTCGAAACGAAATGGAAGAAATGAGACGACTTTACTACTTTACAGTCGTTACATGCTACATTCAAAAGTACTTACACAGTTACACAGTGGGCCAAAATAAAAAAATCGGTACTAGTCGAGGGCCGGACTGGTTCAATGTTTATTGCAAAACGTATTGAAATGAACTTATTGCACATATTAAACCTGGAACTAACAAAGCTTAAATGATTGCCTATGATTACGCCTCCGACGTAAGCGTGACGTGTGCGGTGCTTGCTTTCTAGACTGACAACTGTTTGGTGCTTGAAACTAACCGGATTCCGGAGCTTAGAGGCGGCTCCGCTGCGGTGTGAACAGGAAAAAACGGTGCTTTTCAAGCTCCAGCTCCGAACCGGCCCTGGAATCGCGTTGGTGTGAAATTAGTCAACTTTTACGAGAACCAGGCTGGGGGGGTCAAAAGGGCTTGACCAAGGCCGACCCAAAGTGCATGGTGAGCGGACTCATCACCTCCGTGATTTGAAAACTTCCATCAGACGAGTCCTTCGGGGGGCGGGGAAAAAAACGTGTTCGTCAGAATCGTCACTTCCTGTACTGAGAGTGGAGGTGTCCTGAGAGTGGAGCCTACACCGGAACTGTCCTGGAGGCCTGCAGGTAGACCCCTCTCAAAAGTAAAGTAGATATACATTGTGTCACTTTATTTGAGTAATATTGATTAGAATTTGTAGTTGTTAAGCAGTATTTTTGCATTGCTTTTGTCTAATTACGTTGTTGTAAAACTAAACCCACACATTTCTGGTTAATTATAAACACATGGCAACATTACATTAAGTAAATACAAAAAAAAAAAAAGACTTGTTTTGAGAATATGCTCAATAGCATGTTGGAAATATGCCTTCAGCCTTCAGTGTAAACTAAAGCCATAACAGTTTCTGAATATAAATAAAGGCTCCATCTCCAAGCACGACAGTAACACGTCTAGAAAACAAAACACACCGGTAGGAGAAGATGTAAGTCCTGAGCAGTGAGCATGCTGTAAGATATGGAAACCATTACCGGTGTCTCCGTTTCTATGCAGAACATGCGTTGAATATCCGAGACGCAAAATTGATCCGATGATGCAAATGTAAGCAACGGTGATAATGTGAGCTGCGGAGACAGTTGTCACTGCGGTCAAGATTCAGACGTGGACATGTGCAGTCTTAAAAAGCCAGCCTGTGTGCAGACAGGGAAATCAATACAGCGTTTTGTTATCTATCTCTATCTTACAACTTAAAAGAGAAGGATTATATGTCACAGAGTGAGCCCAGGCAGACTCAGACGTAGATCTATCATTGTAGAGTAACAGGCCTCTTCCTGTGTAAATCATGTGTCACATGGGCGGCAAGTTCATTCTCCGGCCATGGAATACATTTAGGCCTTGGACATGGACCTCCATTTTTCACTTTTGATCGAGTGTTTCCCTGCGGTGCTGGACCTGTAAGGAGATTATTTTCTAACATGACGCCTTCATTGTTCGTTTTGTTATTCCCATCCATATCAGATGAAACGGAGGTAAAAAAAAGTGCTGAAACAAGTGATTGATACATTTTAATTACTCCACTTCTCTTAGGAGTGCAACTGTCAGGGCTGCTGAGGTTTTAATGTGACAAACGCTTGACAGCGAGACAAGAAAAGGCAAACGATACACCTGTGGCAAAGTTGTGAAGGTTCTGAATTTCTCCCACCTGAGCAGTCAGTCCTGCACATGTCAGAGGCTTCGATGCAACCGCAGTATCTCCATCAACCTAAACAACCTCAAACGGAGGCGAGACAAAGAGCGATCCGGCTTCATCGTTTACGGGACCCTCATCCTTGTGGAAGTTTCCAAACCATCTCTCATGTGGAACGTTTATGCTGACCGTGCGAGGTGGATGAAGTGGAAAGTAGCCACAGGAAATATGAGCCGTCACGCGCCGCGATACATCCTTTCAGGCGGAGATAAAGCCCTCTGCAGGAGATGTGTTAAAGAAAAGATAAAGGAATATTAAAATGTAATATGTTAGCAGTGATTGATTTTACATTAATGACCGCTATAAAGACATACAGAAATTGATCCCCAGCTTCAGCCTCACCTCTTGTGGTTGGCGAACCAAAGGCAATCTTGTGGTGTAGCTACTGAGGTGGGAGCTTTTATTCTACAGGTACTGTATATTCTCAGTTATGGGTACCAAGACAGGCCAGCAGGTAGTCACTCATTCAAGACATCTATATTACATCTGTGGGATGGGCTGTTCCAGAGACAATCATTCCTACGATTCACTTTCAGCACACAAGAATCATCTTATGTCATGAAAGTATGTGAGCGCTGAAATTGTCAGACAGCTCCCACTTCTGGCTTTCATCATCTCTTCCCGAAGCATTTCGATTTAATTTAAGTGTGCCGGGGAAGTGCTTTCATTTGGTTTTAATGAAGTTTTAAAAGTTGGCTGATCTGCTATGTAAGCCGCCGCCGCAGTCCAACTTTCACTTTACCTATCATCTGTTCTGCGTGTGATTGCCACAGAACACAACGTGATGACCTGTCAACCGTTACACCACCGTGTGGGGGATATTCCCGGGTTCACTCAGAAGTTAATCACTGCTGCAGAGAGATAAGTCCGTCCTGGTGATGGAGAGCCAAACCCATAGAGCTTCAAGTACCAACCTTATCTATCTATCTATCTATCTATCTATCTATCTATCTATCTATCTATCTATCTATCTATCTATCTATCTATCTATCTATCTATCTATCTATCTATCTATCTATCTATCTATCTACCTATCTACCTATCTACCTATCTACAGTGGGGCAAAAAAGTATTTAGTCAGCCACCAATTGTGCAAGTTCTCCCACTTAAGAAGATGAGAGAGGCCTGTAATTTTCATCCTAGGTATACCTCAACTATGAGAGACAGAATGAGAAAAATACAAAAAATACAAAAAATCACATTGTCTGATTTTTAAAGAATTTATTTGCAAATTATGGTGGAAAATAAGTATTTGGTCAATAACAAAAGTTCATCTCAATACTTTTTTATATACCCTTTGTTGGCAATGACAGAGGTCAAACGTTTTCTGTAAGTCTTCACAAGGTTTTCACACACTGTTGCTGGTATTTTGGCCCATTCCTCCATGCAGATCTCCTCGAGAGCAGTGATGTTTTGGGGCTGTCGCTGGGCAACACGGACTTTCAACTCCCTCCAAAGATTTTCTATGCGGTTGAGATCTAGAGACTGGCTAGGCCACTCCAGGACCTTGAAATGCTTCTTACGAGGCCACTCCTTCGTTGCCCGGGCGGTGTGTTTGGGATCATTGTCATGCTGAAAGACCCAGCCACGTTTCATCTTCAATGCCCTTGCTGATGGAAGGAGGTTGTCACTCAAAATCTCACGATACATGGCCCCATTCATTCTTTCCTTTACACGGATCAGTCGTCCTGGTCCCTTTGCAGAAAAACAGCCCCAAAGCATGATGTTTCCACCCCCATGTTTCACAGTAGGTATGGTGTTCTTTGGATGCAACTCAGCATTCTTTCTCCTCCAAACACGTCTAGTTGAGTTTTTACCAAAAAGTTCTATTTTGGTTTCATCTGACATTCTCCCAATCCTCTTCTGGATCATCTCAATGCTCTCTAGCAAACTTCAGACGGGCCTGGACATGTACTGGCTTAAGCAGGGGGACACATCTGGCACTGCAGGATTTGAGTCCCTGGCGGCGTAGTGTGTTACTGATGGTAGCCTTTGTTACTTTGGT
Source organism: Pseudochaenichthys georgianus (assembly GCF_902827115.2). NCBI lineage: Eukaryota > Metazoa > Chordata > Actinopteri > Perciformes > Channichthyidae > Pseudochaenichthys > Pseudochaenichthys georgianus. The sequence continues at coordinate 5,536,211 of NC_047509.1, forward strand.
CCCAGCTCTCTGCAGGTCATTGACTAGGTCCCCCCCGTGTGGTTCTGGGATTTTTGCTCACCGTTCTTGTGATCATTTTTACCCCACGGGGTGAGATCTTGCATGGAGCCCCAGATCGAGCGAGATTATGAGTGGTCTTGTATGTCTTCCATGTTCTAATAATTGCTCCCACAGTTGATTTCTTCACACCAATCTGCTTACCTATTGCAGATTCAGTCTTCCCAGCCTGGTGCAGGTCTACAATTTTGTTTCTGGTGTCCTTTGACAGCTCTTTGGTCTTGGCCATAGTGGAGTTTGGAGTGTGACTGTTTGAGGTTGTGGACAGGTGTCTTTTATACTGATAACGAGTTGAAACAGGTACCAATTAATTCGATTCTTTCCACCCATTCTGTCTCTCATAGTTGAAGTGTACCTAGGATGAAAATGACAGGCCTCTCTCATCTTTTTAAGTGGGAGAACCTGCACAATTGGTGGCTGACTAAATACTTTTTTCCCCCACTGTATCTACTATCTATCTATCTATCTATCTATCTATCTATCTATCTATCTATCTATCTATCTATCTATCTATCTATCTATCTATCTATCTATCTATCTATCTATCTATCTATTTATCTATCTATCTATATATCTATCTATCTATCTATCTACCTATCTATCTATCTATCTACCTATCTACCTATCTATCTATCTATCCATCCATCTATCTATCTATCTATCTATCTATCCATCTATCCATCTATCCACCCATCCATCTATCTATCTATCTATCTATCTATCTATCTATCTATCTATCTATCTATCTATCTATCTATCTATCTATCTATCTATCTATCTATCTATCTATCTATCTATCTATCTATCATCATCATCATCATCTTTATTTAAAGAGACTCTTGGTCCATTATTACAAAACATACAACACTCAAATACAAACTAAAAAAAGGCAGCCATACCAATGTTTCCACAGAGGTGACTGGTATCGTACAGCACTGAGCCACGGATTTGAAAGCAGCATAATGACAGAGTTATGAGAAACATTCAATCGACAGATGAATTTGTACATCAGACCTCTCAAAAGAGCATGGAACGTGTTGACTCGTGCATTACAGAACATTTCACTTGCACTGCACCACCTTGGTTTTCTAAGCAGTATACGCAAACAGTCATTATATGCAACCTGGAGCTTCCGGAGGCTCGCCTTCTTATACTTGACCCACAAGGGGGCAGTATAGAGAGGAGTGCAATACGCTCTAAAGAGGTTCACCTTAACCTTATCTGAACACCAAGAGAATTTTCTAGCCAACATGTTGGCTTGTATATATAAGACACGCCGCTGTCTATACATGTCATCATCATCAGCCATTTCATCTGTGATGATGTGTCCCAGATACTTCGTGTTACAGCAAACAGACAGCACCTGTCCTGACAGATAGAATGTTGGAAAACAAAGGTTCTTATCCCCTTTTGCTCTGCAGATCATTACAGCGCTCTTCTTAGCATTATATTTAACGTCAAATTTGACTCCGTAATCAGAACAAACATTTAGCAACTGTTGAAAACCAGCACTGCTAGGAGAAACAATTGCCAGATCATCGGCATACATAAGATGGTTTACAATCACATTACCAATCACACACCCTGTTTTACAGACCCTTAAATCATCTGATAGATCATTCATATAGATATTAAAAAGGCTCGGTGAGAGGAGCCCCCCCGGCGGACTCCATTACCAACACCAAATGGCGCCGAGACTGCATTCCCCCATTTGATCCGCATGCTCTGGTTGGCATACCAATAAGCCAGGATCCTAATTATACTGTTAGGCACACCTCTTTGTCTCAATTTTAAAAACAGTTTATGATGGTTAACTCGGTCAAAAGCCTTAGAGGCATCAATGAAACCAATCAGAACAGTGGAATTCTGTCTTCTATATGTTTCTACCATTTCCTTCAAAGCATAGATGCATAGCTCAGTACCATGCTTAGCCTTGAAGCCAAACTGGTTATCTGAGGTACATAAATAAGAACATAGTCTATCCAACAAAATTCTTTCCAGGACTTTGGATAACACACTGGCCAGAGCAATTGGTCTATAGTTATCCAAGCTCCCTACCTACTCTATCTATCTATCTACCTACCTACCTATCTATTATGCAATACAAAAGCTCCACAATATACACGATATCCTGCTTAAGTTAATAAGCCAACTTTATCATTATATTACCCTATTTTTGCTACATTTATCATTATATGGACGCATAAATATGTAGCTCTTACTTTAAAGTAATTACATTTTGGTTACAACGTCGATCTATCAAAGCTATAATCTGTATCTGATTACTTCTAATTTATGTCAGAAATTGTTAGAAAAAACATCTTGACTAGAGTTTGGCTGCTCGCAAATCAACAAAATACCATTTATCCAGAGACAAAAAAATATGAGCACAGGATTGTGTGAAACAATATCTATCTAATCTATGGAGAAGATATTAAAACATACAGATTTGCAACTGTATCTAAAAATACATTTAAGTGGTATATGAATAAAAAAGGTACAAACTGTATCATTGTGCATTTTCTAGAGATTGCAAACAAATTCCACCTCCATACATTACTATATTTATTACATTTTGTTGCTAAAATAAATGCATTTTTGTACCAAACGAGGCTAGCTGTTTCCCAAGTCTTTATGCTAAGATAAGCTATCAACTTTCTGAATTAGCACACATGGGTATAGAATTGATTTACTAAACAAAATAACCATTCCCCTTATTTATTCCATAGATAGCTATCTACATTTATCTTGATTACAACATACAATTGTATTTTATCATAGCAATTTCTACCATTGTTAGAGATCATCGATAGAGTTCGGCTTCTCACAAATTAAGAAAAAAGCAATATAATTTATCCTGAGCTAAAACACTGTTTTAGATCCGAGCTCTCAGCGTGGGAATCTGGCTCTTGAGGTCTTTCTGAAAGTGACCCAAGATTATGTGAAACAAAGACTCAGTAAATGCCGTCATCTACACAAAGACAATGAGATGTTACGTCCAATGTCATGGCATTATGTCGGAGAATTTAAACAAAGAATTGAACCATAGACAATATCTGCTTGGAAATGGAGAAGGGTCTTAGCTGCCACATCAAAAACCGAGAAAAAAGGCATAGCATTTGAAAGCCTAAAGGCTTAAACTAATACAAAAAGTCTAATCAGACTAGCAATTCCTGATGTTAATGAAGGTGTCACACATTGCACAAAGAAAGTTGTGCCTGGCAATCTTCCATTTTTCGGCTGCCTACACCAGTGACATTTCATCTCACATTCAAAGAGCGCTGAGGCCCCTTAATGAAATGCATAATTAACATATTCTAATTGTGCTGAGCACAGTGATGGTTTTGACAGAGCTCACTTTCCATGTCTAATTCAATGCTAATTTAATCTGTTATTTTCCCGCCGACATGACCTTTCTTGATTGAGTTTCACCGCAAAGAATTTTTTGATGGATTGATTTATCAACGTCTTGGAATGCAACAAAAGTGCCAGTTTTCGACAGACAAGAGGAGAAAATGACGAGGACGACAAAATCAGGTGACTGTGGAGAAAAACTATTTGGTATTTTCAAATTAAATGAAAGCCAGGGCGAGCTGTATGGAATTATGCCTCACGATACATTGTGGTATTAAAACACTCCCGCACAAAAACATCGCATTTTGAATCCTGCGGGTCGAATGGCATCATTCCTCAGTCACAAGCAGAACATCGCTTAATCCACTGGGCTGGCGTACCTTTAACACGAGGATTAGGAGGAATCCAAAGGCGCCATTATGACAGAAAGAGCGAAAGATACCAGCACTATTCATGGGTCTTCTTAATCTGAGTATTTACCAAAGGTTGATGCTGAGTAGGCAGCTAAGAGTATCTCAGCCCACTCAACTGTTTGAAATGTTGATTCTTTTATAATAGAAAAGAGAGAATTATATTCAACAGAAGCAAAAAGCCTATCGGAGACTTTGTTTAGCGTTGAGCATTGGCCCACACATTGTCGTCAAATGTGCTGTACTATTTACTTTCTGAATACGCAGTCCCTTTTAGATGTCAAATCATACATTTGCACAATTCAAAATGGAAATGACAAAAATTCGGCTCCAATGTGTGTCTCCGTGTCCCAGTGTGAGGAAAAGGTAGTGGAATTAGGGGAGAAAGCTCGGGATGAGGAGGAATGTGGAGCTGTCAGTCAGTCCGTCAGTGGGAAGGGGGATTATGCAGAGCTCAGAGCGGTAATTGAACACCGTCGGGCCCGCCCTCATTTACATCTCTCCCTTCTGCTGGCTTTGATTGGCAGCTGTACATGAAATGCCACATCAGTTGAAAGTATGTTGTGAGCTGGCACTAACAATCCCGTGGCTCCGGGGAGACCTGCCATATTGTAATTTGGTTATCAGGCATGAAGGAAATAATTCTAAGTGCCAGGAAATGTGAGGCAGAATAAATGCTTCATTGCAGCAAGTTGCCCAGGGTGACAGTTCTTATTTAATGTACAAGAGCGTCCCGGTGTAGATTTAGGAAGCAGAAAAAAGGGAAAGGCTGATGGTGGAGAATGGGAGGATAAGTGAACGGAACAAAAACACAGATAATCAATAAAAAAAACATCATGATGGATTATTGTGAGGTTCGAATGAAAAGATACAATAAATGCTAAATTAAATATATTCAGAAATCCTTTTATTTGTCCAGGAAAATGTACACGTGAAATACAGAGGTTAATAAAAACCAAATATTTACAAATCAGAATCAGAGAGCCTTTATTTGTCTGAAAGTTGGGAAATGGAGGCGTGTGGCGCAGTGGATTGTGCGTAGGTGTTCGGATCAGGAGTGCACAGGTTCAAACCCCACTGCAGTCAGCATGTCGTTGTGTCCCTGAGACACTTCACCCCAAATTGCTCTGTGGGGATTGCCCACATTATTGAGAATGTAAGTCGCTTTGGATAAAAGCGTCTAACAAGTGACATATAATGTAATGTACAACAGCAAATATGAGGACTTACATATTAAATAAAGAAGCAAGCTAACATTATTAGAATTAGAACAAATAAGTACACTATAGTAGACATAAAGAGTACTATTTAAATAAGCATGTAAGTAAACATATAAGAGTATTGAAGGAGCCAGTCAAATTACAAAACTGCAAATAAATTGTGAAAAATAATGTGTAGATTGCACAAAAAGCATATATTGCACAGAGTAAAGAAATGAAATACAATAAATCAAATTAAAATAAGAAGTAACATTATAAAAATACATAAACGCATGATGTAGGTGAGGTAGCAGCCAGTAATGATAATACAATGTTGTATTGTGCGTAAGCGTTGGTATTGCGTCTAGTTGTTATGATGATAGGCAGTGATTATTGCTCACCAGTTTGTTATGGTCTGTATAGGAGTGTTAATGCTCTACCAGGGTGATTGTACAGTATTGTATAGAAAGGCAGACAAAAGGCGTAAACCGAGGAAGAATGCGGATTTGAGCGTGCCGTTGCATCATTTGCTTGACATGTAGTGAAAATGTGTCCTGAACACAGCCACTTCCCTTAAGTGGCTCGGGCCTTATTTGTTTTGATGCCCTGTTTTTGCATGGGGAGTCTTTTCTCTTGAGATGGAGCTGTCACATTGTAGAAAGAAGCCCCTGATGCTGGCAGCAGCCCCCGGGCAAAATGAAAACAAGTAAGTGGCATAGATAAATCATGCCAGCCAACGTCTTGTTGATGAATCAGATAAGACCAGAGCATCTCAGGAACACTGGGCTTAATGGAGGTCCCAGTGGCAGCTGTGGGTGGGTTTATAATGACTGCAGAGACCTCCTTTTGTTTACTCGCAATTATAACACAGATCTAGGGTTAGATAGATAGATAGATAGATAGATAGATAGATAGATAGATAGATAGATAGATAGATAGATAGATAGATAGATAGATAGATAGATAGATAGATGGATGGATGGATAGATGGATAGATAGATAGATAGATAGATGGATGGGTGGATAGATAGATGGATAGATAGATAGATGGATAAATAGATAGATATCCGCTCGCCTCGCTGGCTGGCTGGCTGGCTGGCTGGATGGCTCGCTCGCTCGCTCGCTCGCTGGCTGGCTGGCTGGGTGGCTCGCTCGCTCGCTCGCTCGCTCGCTCGCTGGCTCGCTCGCTCGCTGGCTGGCTGGCTCGCTCGCTCGCTGGCTGGCTGGCTGCCTGGCTGGCTGGCTGGCTCGCTCGCTCGCTGGCTCGCTCGCTCGCTCGCTCGCTCGCTCGCTGGCTCGCTCGCTCGCTCGCTGGGCTCGCTCGCTCGCTGGCTCGCTCGCTCGCTGGCTGGCTGGCTGCTCGCTGGCTGGCTGGCTGGCTGGCTCGCTCGCTCGCTCGCTGGCTCGCTCGCTCGCTCGCTCGCTGGCTCGCTCGCTGGCTCGCTCGCTCGCTCGCTCGCTCGCTGGCTGGCTGGCTGGCTGGCTGGCTGGCTGGCTGGCTGGCTCGCTCGCTGGCTCGCTCGCTCGCTGGCTCGCTCGCTCGCTCGCTGGCTGGCTGGCTGGCTGGCTGGCTGGCTCGCTCGCTCGCTCGGTGGCTGGCTGGTGGCTCGCTCGCTCGCTCGCTCGCTCGCTCGCTGGCTCGCTCGCTCGCTGGCTGGCTGGCTCGCTCGCTCGCTGGCTGGCTGCTGGCTGGCTGGCTCGCTCGCTCGCTGGCTCGCTCGCTCGCTCGCTGGCTCGCTCTCTGGCTCGCTCGCTCGCTGGCTGGCTGGCTGGCTGGCTGGGCTGGCTGGCTGGCTGGCTGGCTCGCTCGCTGGCTCGCTCGCTGGCTCGCTCGCTCGCTGGCTGGCCGGCTGCTGGCTGGCTGGCTGGCTCGCTGGCTGGTGGCTCGCTCGCTCGCTCGCTGGCTGGCTGGCTGGCTGGCTGGCTGGCTGGGTGGCTCGCTCGCCCGCTCGCTCGCTGGCTGGCTGCCTGGCTCGCTCGCTCGCTCGCTCGCTGGCTGGCTGGCGGCTGGCTTGCTGGCTGGCTGGCTCGCTCGCTGGCTGGCTGGCTGGCTGGCTCGCTCGCTCGCTCGCTCGCTGCTGGCTCGCTCGCTCGCTGGCTGGCTGGCTGGGTGGCTCGCTGGCCCGCTCGCTCGCTGGCTCGCTCGCTCGCTCGCTGGCTGGCTGGCTGGCTGGCTGGCTGGCTGGCTGGCTCGCTCGCTGGCTGGCTGGCTGGCTCGCTCGCTCGCTCGCTCGCTGGCTGGCTTGCTGGCTGGCTCGCTCGCTCGCTGGCTGGCTGGCTGGCTCGCTCCCTCGCTCGCTGGCTGGCTGGCTGGCTGGCTGGCTGGCTGGCTGGGTGGCTCGCTCGCTCGCTCGCTGGCTGGCTGGCTGGCTCGCTGGCTCGCTCGCTCGCTGGCTCTCTCGCTCGCTCGCTCGCTCGCTCGCTGGCTCTCTCGCTCGCTCGCTCGCTGGCTGGCTCGCTGGCTCGCTCGCTCGCTCGCTCGCTGGCTCTCTCGCTCGCTCGCTCGCTCCCTCGCTGGCTGGCTGGCTCGCTGGCTCGCTCGCTCGCTGGCTCTCTCGCTCGCTCGCTCGCTCGCTGGCTGGCTGGCTGGCTGGCTCGCTGGCTCGCTCGCTCGCTGGCTCTCTCGCTCGCTCGCTCGCTCGCTCGCTCGCTCGCTCGCTCGCTCGCTGGCTGGCTGGCTCGCTGGCTCGCTCGCTCGCTCGATAGATGGATTATACATTTAGTGAGGTTAATCTTTAAAAATGAAATCCGTTTTCCCCACATTTGCTGGGTAGTTCAGGTTAAAGCTTGACAGATATAACAAATTGTAAACCCCATGCAATACGTTGTTGTAACTCAAATGTACATGCTAGCTACCGGCTATATAACAATACATTTAGCAAAGCAAGCAAATATAATGATAAGAAAGTTGGCTACAAGTGGATATTGTATTGATTGAAAACTCTAACAAATAAAATCTGTTGTCAGTCAAATGTTTATGTTTTACCAATACCTTCAGCATCATAATTATCCCATTATATTGAAATAAATGAAATATATGCCACATTTCTTTTCCTCCAAAAAGCATTTTCTGTGGCGTATTCACTCCATTTAAAGGAGACTGCATTGCATCTGGGCCATTCTCCTTTTCTATACACAATATTGTTCTATTTGTATGCCTTTATTACAAGCAGTAGAGATAAGGAGATGTTGTGGTTTATGGATGGTGTCTTAACCCCTAAGCTATGGGGGCGTTACAGATTTCTAAAGAAAATAGAAGTATGGCCCAATACAACCCTTACGTCTATTTACGTAGCTTTATATGATGATATATGATATCATGGTTTATTTTTGTATTGATAATTTTAGAGCAGGCAAACTGTAAACACACAAAAATCAGGCAGCCTGGGTGATTATTTAACTATTTGTGACATCAGCTTTGTATTGCACCATATATATTGATGTTCTGACTTGATGTGGCAGCTAAGACCCTTCTCCATTTCCAAGCAGATATTGTCTATGGTTCAATTCTTTGTTTAAATTCTCCGACATAATGCCATGACATTGGACGTAACATCTCATTGTCTTTGAGTAGATGACGGCATCTTGGGTCAATTTCAGCAAGACCTCAAGAGACAGATTCCCAGACTGAGTCCACATATTTATTTTTATTTTATATACAAACATATGTATATTTTTAGGCTGGGGATCATTTATATTTATATTTTGTTAATTTGCGAGGAGTCAAACAAGATGGCCAATTTCTGACATAAATCGGGAGTAAACAGAAACAGATAATAATAGCTTTAGATAGATAGATGGATGGATGGATGGATGGATGGATGGAGGGATGGATGGATAGATGGATAGATAGATGGATGGATGGATGGATAGATAGATAGATAGATAGATAGATAGATAGATAGATGTCCCCTTTCTATTTGTGGATACAGGGCTAATTATTCATAAACTAATAGGGTTAAGAGACAGTGGCCTCTGCCATCCTCCACCATGTGAACGGACTGACTGAGAGACGTGATGGCTGACATTCCCTGGCAGAGAGCGGATCATTTGTCCACGGGAACAGGAGCAGCTCAGTTCCAAATGCCATGGTGTGGGGTGCCCAGACAATGGGCTCAATGCTGGGCTATTATCCCCTGTGTCAGCAGGGATTGGCCTCCCATTTGAAGAGGTCCACTCGTCTGCATCCATGCCACTTTGAGGAGCATCATTAGGTGGGCCTGTCAATTTCCAACCCGGTGTTATCTGGATGCTATAAATACTGTGCATCATTCCTCCCCACATGGCCTTCATGCCATCCATCCAGCCGCCTGCAGAGTGGACGGTCTGTGCCAAATGATCTCTGCTATGTGTATTTAATCAGAATTGAAGAAATGGCCATTCAAAAAGCCTTGTCATGGCACACATATATTGTTTTTATGATGTGATAAATCCTTAGACATATTTATAGCTCTTTCTGACCCTCTTTTAATTGTAGACTTGAGAGTGGCAGGTGATAGGTATTGTAAAAGCAGATATACATCACTTGAAATAACCCTTCTGTTGATCATCTGCCAAAACCCTGATGGATTTCATGCAGGTAAACACTGCTGAATGTATAGTCAACTTCACGTCACACTGGATTTCTGCCGCACCTGATCAAACGGGCTTGAAAGGGGCCGAGACAGGCTCAGACCATCATTAGTCCATAGTGAGGTTGCAGACTACTAGCTTTCTCAGCTCATGGCCAAATTGGCTGGATGTCAGTCTGTCTGTGTCTTGTGAGGTGTTAAGAAGCCTAATGATGTCTGGGCCTCGGCTGCTCCATTGTTTGGATGTTGATCTTCCTCTGCAGGTGATGTAGGCGGCCCGATGTTTTTTTATTTTTTTATTCATGTTATATGCACTGGAAAAACTGCAAAGTTGACTTTAATAATAATAATAATTCCTTACATTTATTATAGCGCTTTTTCAATGACTCAAAGCGCTTTACATATACACACATTGCACATATATCATACATGCAATGGTCAGAAACTGTAGACAATACCCACAGGAGCAAGTTCAGGTGAAGTGTCTTGCCCAAGGACACACCGGCTTTACAGACGCAGCAGCGGCGGGTTTCACCCCTTGATCTGATGATCATTGCACAGCGCACTGCGCCACACCGTCCATCTTCACGCCTCAAAGTCATCGAGGCGCTTTTACAAGTACACATTGGTATTATACATGTACTGTGGACAATACCCACAAGAGCAAATCCGGGTGAAGTGTCTTGCCCAAGGACACAACGCAGTGGCGCAGTGGCGGCAGGAGCGGGTTTCGAACTGGAGTTCCCCAGCACTCCCCCTTGATCTGATGGTCGGATGCACAGACCACTGCGCCACCCGTCCCCCGTCCCCCGTAATTCAATGTATTATGTCAACAGATACCACATAACTGTATCGGGTTAGTTGAAAGCAATAATATTAAGTTAAACCTACACAGTCTCACAAAAAAACCTATACCTACGTGGGTCGACAGGGCAAAACGTAGTATATTCACAAATAACCCTCTCCAGACGTGACATGGATACAATATTATGTAAAAAAAACTTGGAGCTCAAATAATCTTCGTAATATTTATCAAAGATCCTACACATCCACTGGACGTAGATTCTAAAAGTACAATATACACTTCTCACTAGAAATGTAATCAAAAAGCATTATAATGGCCAAACTATCCTACAATTTAGGATTTTCCACAAAAAATAAATCGGGTGTCCGTCGTGTTTTTTTTTTCTCACGCTGGGAAAGTGACATGGACACTATCAAATTAATAGGACAAAAATATTGTATCCATGACACTTCTTGAGAGGGTTATTTGCAGGGGCGGTTCTAGGGGGGCCAGGGGGGGCAAGTGCCCCCCTAACACTGACCTCTGACCCCCCTGTGGCCCCCCTAACAATGAAAAGTGTTTTAGTTTTTTTTAAATGTATATTTTCTGGTACTCGGTTTGCCAAAAACCGCAGAATTTTGTTGCTGTAATGTGAGATTGTGCAGACACCCTTATGTAAAGGAGAGATGTAACTGTTCATTGCCTTTATTTTTATATAAATATGGTGTTAGTGCAAACATTCCACTAGAACTTAAGTTGAAGCTAACAGTAATAACTATAAGATCTATCTGAAATAAATAAGTGTACTGAAACAAATACCAATAACTGTATTGCATTGTTTTCTTATGTGCAATTACTTCATACTGTCTAGTTCTCTTTTTCATCCTGCATTTATTGTGCCCCTCTCAGAAAATAACTGGCCCCCCAGTGGCCCCCCCAGTCAAATTGGTCTAGAACCGCCACTGGTTATTTGTGAATATGTTGCCCTGTGGACCCAAGTAGCTATTTCACGTTTTTTTGTGAGAGGTTAACCGAATATTCGCGTTAACCGAATATTTTCCGTATATGACGGAATTTTTTTAACAATGACGGAAAAATCTGAAAGCAGTCCGTCATTTTGACAGATTAGAACAAACTCAGAACAGCGCCAAAGTTTCGCCGCAGCAGGGCTCCGGTGTTATGCCGTGTTATGGATGCCCCCTAAAAAGTAAATGATATTGTTTCCAGACCTAACTTTGCCGTACAAATCAATGAAATGTCTGGGAGTTTATGCTTTACGCTGTGGCGCGCTCCCGCGAGGTGTACAGACCGACGGGTAATAATGGATTTTGACGGAAATTGAGAATGACGGGCAGCAAAAAAGTCTAGCGCAACCTCTGTTTTAAACGTATTATTATTGCGTTTAACTAACCTAATACAATTATGTGGAATCTGTTGACATTCAGTGTTTTCAGTATTTAGGGTAAAGCTTCCCGATGAGTGTTTTAATGTTGTAATTTAGAGAACTTAAGCCAAAAGCAGGGACTGGAAGGTGAAATAGGATTTGAATTTGTAACGTTTTGTTTACTCAGATTTATATACGGTGCTATTTTCTGACACATCTCTTACTCACGTTTTTTTTCGGTTTTTTTTTTGGCTTGTCTTTAAACCCTCCCTTTGGCATTGCCAGACTAAGTTATGTGGATTGCCTGTGAAGATGTGATATCTTGGAAGCACTCAGACTGCCCCCAGAGAATTGGCCTGTAAACCATCATTAGCGAGCGAAGAGAAGTGTAAGTCTTTAAAATGTTAGATCCAGCTGACGTGCCATATAACCCCCTTTTATTCCCAGTGACAAACCAAACCATCTAAAATCATGTATAATTATGGCAAGGCAAATCCAATTTACCCCTTCTTTTAGTACGCTTCTCTAAATAAATGAAATTATACATTCAGAAACACAAAGCAGTATTTCACAAACTCTGGATTTGGATCTCAATGCAACTGTGTGCAAATAGCATTTTAAGTGATTACTTTGATTCTTAGATGTGATGGATTAAACTCAATAGAAGAGTATTGGGATTTGTCTTTCTGATCTTATGGACTTTAAGAATAAATAAATAAAAGCCCTGACTTTTGATGCCGTCGTGCCAAGACAGCATTTCATATTTAGCTCTGACATCTTTGACAATTGGGGAGAGAGAGGCAACCTTCACAACTTTCAAACGCACATAAAAGTTAGATCAATTGCATTTTTTAAAGGTGCAAAGGTAAGTCACCACACTCAGCCGAATCAACATTTCAAAGTCTTCATGGAGCCCTTGACTTTTGTGGCAGATCACAGGAGAGTGGATTGGCAAGCCTCATTTACATCGTTCAGAAATCGCTGGCTGGTCTAGCTTGAAAAGAAAAATAGCTTTTACACGGCTTACATATAACCTTTTGTCTCATACGCTGCAATACAAATAATGAGAACAGTCATAAATAAAGTGTTACATGCAAATTAAAAACAAGAATAGGACAGAAGGATATCTAATTGTTGTTTGCTAGAATGTGTTATAATAAAATAAATGTGGAGTGACTCTTTGTGCAAGCCAGATCCGTGGACCTGTCAGTTGATTAGTCCTCTTGATTACCATTTTATAAGAGGCCCCGCGCTCCATTATTTGCATTCCTATTTAGCCATGATTTTGCAGAGGGCACGCCGTGATTAAACTTGTCAAGAGGCTTGATTGACAAGGTCAAATCTTCACATTCCTTCCTGCTGGAATAAGAAAAAAGAGAAAGTAAAATAGACACTGGATGTGTCAGCTTCCCTTTCCTATCCTTTTCCTTTCCTCCCCCCCCCGCCCTTACAATCTCCATCAGGAATGTTTTAATTTTAGGGATGGATTCTGCCTGTCAAGCGGGGCTGGATGGCCCTGTAGTTCAGACGATGAGATGTGATGGGTGTAAAACAATACAATTAAAAAAAAGGACTATAGGAGATGAGAGAGAACAAAGAGGAAAGGAGCTCACTTTATTGGACAGATTTAATTACGCTGAATAGAGATTAAGGCAGGCAATCCACTGAGGTGTGAAATTAACCCTTGATTACTGATGAAGCTCCGAACAGAAACAGTTCAAAAAAGATTGACCACTTGGACGAGGTGGTAATTATTTCAGATATCACCTTTTTTTCTTCAAATGTGGATAGGTAATGTTAGCATGCATACATGAAGGGGGGTAGGTAGCTACATTATTAACCAGGCTGAACAGGCGAACACAGAGAGGCTCGACGTGGTCTGCAATCCAGCAGCTTGCTTGCATCAGAGAAAATAACCTTTCTGTTTAGCCGGTCTCCTACCTTGCAGGGGATTGGTGGCCAAGGAGGGAACAGAGAAATACAATTAAAAATGCAGAAATTAGTTGATGCAATCTGCTCTCTGTAAATGGTGTTTTATACTCGTGAAATACCACTGTGTGATTTAGAAGATGGCAGAAATTGGTGTAAATGTATCGATAGCAGTTTATGTTTGCTTCTTAAATCTGAATCAGAATTCCTTTATTTGTCGAAGTTTACATTGTAACAGCAAAAGTATAAATGGTGACAACAAATATATATATAAGTTGAAAGGCATGCACATATTTTCTTTAATGAAAATTATTAAAAGTATACATTTCAGGTGGATAAATAAGTAGTAGCAGCAGTGTTTATGACATACATTAGGTGTAGGGTACTACAACTATATATTGCACAGAGTTACTTACAGATACTTGTAATACATGGTCTGACTAAGAAGTAGCAGACAGTAGTAATAATAATCTTAACTGGTACATATTGCAAATAAAGTGTAATTGCACAACAACGGTGTCATAGTCTTTCTTTTAGTTTTTTTTACATTATTGCACATTGGTGTTATTTCCCAACTGTGTGTGTGTGTGTGTGTGTGTGTGTGTGTGTGTGTGTGTGTGGTGTGTGTGTGTTGTGTGTGTGTGTGCGTGCGTGTGTGCGTGCGTGCGTGTGTATGAGTGTGCGTGTGTGTGCGCGTGTGTGTGTGTGTGTGTGCGTGTACGTGTGCGTGTGTGTGTGTGTACATAAGAAAAGATAGCGGCCATGTTTATAGCAGAGTGATATTATCTGTCTCCCTATCACCATGCATTATCATCCACGGGGGAAATGGGACATCTTTCCGTTCAGACCTGATGTTCACAACTCGAAGACAAAATGCACTGCCCCGGCAAAGCTAGCTGTTCGTATAATTAGCAGTAATTAATGAACAGAAAGCCAAGACTCGTTTGTATTTTAAATGATCTTAAATGATCCCATTAGCACTTGTCATTGTACACTAAACAGCGTGAGTTCAATTAGATTTTTGTCATATTAAAGTGCTTTCCCGATGCCACATTTAAAGTCTTATCCAGTTGTGTTTTTTTTGCCCAAATTATCTGCAAGATGGCTTCGACAAATCTCTCCTGCGCCATACGGTCTGCACACCCCGAAGTCACAAACACTCTGCTGTATTTCTGTCTCGTGAAAAGTGTTGAGTGCTGTGTATTATATCGGGTATCTAGGCTAAACCACCACTGCCCACCTCTTATCCCTAACTGTGCGTGCATGACAGCGTGCATACAATAAAATATGTACCCTGTCTTGTACATTTCACTCTCCGGGGCTGAACGGACAAGGGAGGAGGACAGAGAGGAGAAATAAAGTGCCATAATGAATCTAAGGGGCATAATTCATTCTGATCAAACGCACTCAGGGATGAGTCATGCTCCGGTGAACCCTTCTGACCACTGATGGCTCTACAGCAGAGAAGAGGATGAAGCGGGATTGACGAGCGCACATAAATTCTAATTATTCCCAATGTATGCGATCCTGCAAATGGCCGTCCTCGCAGTGGTGGCCTCACGATGGTTTTCTCTAACAAACCCAACCCCTCCCCTTCTCAAAATGTCCCCCCTTAGACTTTTTATGAAGAGCTCTGGCTGTAAACCTGGGACAGGAGCTGCAGAGCAGAAGGAATGAAAGCAGCGGGTCGTGTAGTTCGTACAGAAGGGAGAAAAACACAGTGGTGCCGGGAAAGAAAAAGTACGATGATCAATTAATCCAGGCAGTAATTGGATGAGTGTGTGTGTAAAGCGGTAACGCCGTAATGAAAGTCATCCATTGTGCACAATCCCTCCCTGGCCGGTGAACCATCCCCCTCATCATCCTCTGGATCTCAGGTGCTTAGCCATGCAAATCTGCGTGACAGCCCAGTACATCTCTGTCTGCCTAATTGGACAGTATAGAGTTGTTTATGGGTATTGCAGACATTTAGGACTCAGTTGGGGGCTGCTCAAAAATCATTAGCGAGCGGCCCCTGCTACTGGACTGTCAGCTTCACTTCACCGACGTCAAAGCACCGCCATAAAAAAATGTTTATCTCTGTCAACAACGGGGAAAGGCTCCTTTTAAATGGACCAGTATACTTGCTGAACATTCAAACATGTTAAGAAATGAGAGTATGTGGATGCTAGCAGCTTGTTATATCAGTGCCACGGCTAGTTTTTGATGTGTAGGCAAGGTGTTTCTTATTAATTAGAAAAACAATCCGTCTGTAGAATTTGCAGTGGTGGATGGACTTATACCTCTCATGAAAGGTGTGAAAATATAATATATGTGTCTTTTAATTGAGTTTTAGTCCCTCACACCCTCTATGCTTTTGGAGGTAGGAAGATTTTAAGATGTTATAACCAATGTTTTTATACTATATTGTATAGGAAGCAAGCAGTTTAGCAGCTTTCAGCTTTTCCGGCCTACACTGTTACTGTTTTGATTTTCTTCCCAAAGTGAAATGGCTCTAAGGGCCTCAACATTGGCACAGTAAGAGACGATACATTAATTGGAGAATGTAGCTGCTAAACAGCCTGATATTTCCATCAGGGGATTAGCGTTTTAGTGGACAAACATCAGGCGGACAGAAAGGCAATTCCTAAAAAACGATTAAAGTTGTTTTGTGACGGCTAGATTTATAAATGAGCAACCGTTAGCGGACACATTCTCCATTTGAACTTGTAATATGATGCCAGTGTTGTGTTTGCAGTCCAGATGGGGCAAACACATATCAAATGCTATTTAAAGAACCTTTTTCAACCTGTCTCCTTCTCGTCATCCACATATAATATTCATAAACTAAATGGATTTGATTGTTGAAAACAAGAGACATAATGTGGGTACGCAAGTGTTGTTTGTGTTATTCTTCGGTTGACTTGTGAGAGCGACTATACCAATTGTTGTAAAAAGTGGTTCAGCAAAGGGCGAGATACCCTGACTTGAACTATTCATATCTTAAACTGCACTGTAACTTTTATCCATGTATTTTTCCTTTTAATGTTTATTTTATTAGCTTTTCTTTTTTAATGCTGAATGTCTTTCATTTGTTGTAAAGCACTTTGAATGGCCTTGTGTTGAAAAGTGCTATATAACTAAACTTGCCTTGCCTTGCCTTATGTTCTGCAGCCTGAGTCAAACTTCAACAACGCTGAATCAATTCTCTCAATACAACGCGACTGCTTCTTTCATGAGTGTTTCTCTGCGTGTTAAAAGCCCTCGTCTTTCTTAATCTATTTACTGTCGTTTCTGTCAATTATTTAAGGTCTCAACCCTAAAATACCCTTATAGCATCATCGGGGTTGATTTCTCGGGCTCTGCAGTAATCTCCATGACGTGTAAACGGATCCTTTAATAACACTTTTCATAATCAGTAAGTAGATGAAGTCATTTGTCACGTAAACATTTGCTGGTTCCAGCTTCTACATTGGGAATACTTTCTGAATGTTGTATGATTGTTAATAGAATATGGGACAAAACAAGCCATCTCAATATGTCACCCTGGGCTACTGCGGGTATTGATGGGTATCATAACTATTTTGTGACGTTTTATAGACAAAGAAATGAGTCAATTCAGTGGGAAAATAACCGCCAGATTAATTAAACATAATAATCATTTGTTCCAGGCTTAATTGGTTCTATTTAAAATCCCACTTTATCAAAGAACAAAGGGAAGAAAATCTCCAAAATGGCTCTAAAAGAATGAAGTTAAATGTAGTAGTTTGTCCTTTTTATTTGTATGTATATATGTGTACGTATATTGTGACTTATTATATTTCAGTTTTTGTTACCTGCCAAAGGACTATGGATGTAAATAATAATCTTTGCTAACTTGTAACGTTTTTGTACATCCTGTATTTCATCTGATAATAGATAAAAATAAAGACCTTTTTGAACATTAAAGCAAGTTACAATATGAACCTGAAAATGATGTCCTTTTAAACAAGTGTTAATTAAAACATCCTCTGTTGTGTCCTCTGTTCTATACAATACATGATTGCATTTGATGTTAAGGTAAACCGAAAAGTCATGAAAGTAATCAGGTTTACTTACTTTTATGCTGTGATACATATACTAAGTATTGATACAACATGTTTTAAAGATAACTATAACAGATTACATTTTTAAAGTAACCCTCCAAACCCTGCAAATGAACAAATTAATGCACATGTTAAATAAGTAAACGTAACATTTTGAACATTCCCCACCTGGTTTAGTGCAGACTGTTAAACACCTGAACTTTTGAAAGAACATACGATACGATACGATACGATATTACTTTATTGTCAGATCAAGTCTGAAATTTGACTTACGTCACAGCAGCTCCATGTCCAACATCAACAGACAAATATGCATACACAAATACATGAAACACAAACATTTAACATAACAGCACAATCAGTGAGAGAAAAACACGCTCAAAGAGCCTTCAGCGCGCATTTGGTCTGGGATTTAGCTCTGTATTTACTGTGAGGACTGACTGATGCACAAAGGAGTGCTTCAGTCTGACATTCATCTGTTTGCAACTCATATATCAATATTCCAATTTCTGTATAGACTATTCTGAACTGTTTCTATTATATTATATTTTATTGTATTTACTTGCACTATTGTATCTGTTTTATTGTGTTCACTGTTAGAGGAGCCTACACTGTAGCTAAGCACACATGACGATAGAAGCCTTGAAACCTTGAGACCAACATCTCCACCAATGCATTAGTTTTCACCAAAACCCCCAAAAGTCACCCGTTCTCCGTCTCGCTGCCCTCTGAGCTCCCACCGGCTCCGAACACCGGCTGCAGGTTGGGCTTATGAATGTTCAAAGTGAAGGCACTCTGATTTGCATGGCTGAACACGGCGAGGCAGGGGAACAGGTCAGAGGGAGTCCAGAGACACGAGCTTTCAGAGGGATGAGGCTGCGCCGGGCCGCATGGAGGTGATGCGCTCATTGCTCTGATGTGGCCTCACACACAGCGGGAACAAAAGCAGAGCGTCAGGGCTGAGCTGAGATCAAACACCTCGCAGAACGCCCGCTGTACAGTAACTGTAAACATTACGGAACACGCAGCGACGACTAGGATTAATCATCAATGTTATTTATTAGCGTTCATTAACACAAAGCCGTTTGAAAGACAAACCGGCGGTAATGGCCGTGTCATCAAGCGGTCTTCCAGTTTTCGCAGAGAGACTGTTCTAGCATTGCACTTATCCCTGTCAGGATGCAAGTGTAGTGCACGATTGATCGGAGTGACCACGGAAAAAGACTTTCCGCAATGGGCAAAAAACTGGTGACAAGACAAGGGTAAATTCAGAAGGTGGACTCTTGTTCCCCTCTCCTCCATTTCTCTGGCTCTTTAAACCTCTCCATCTTTATAGCTGAGCCAATCAATGGCAAACCAGTGTCTATTGTCTGTTCTGCGCTCAGGACACTGCCCTCCTCCAGCACCCTCCATTACAGAAATGTTTCTTCCCATCAGTGCCTTTACTTATCACTTCCCGGGTGACATTGAACTTCCTATGCCCCGGCCGCCGAGACACATCTCTGAACTCACACAATTACTCTTCATCCCCACTAACAATTTAGTAATGAAGTATTGATTTCCAGATTCCTCTCTTATGGATGATATTAGATTTTGTTTGATAAACTGTGCCTGGGCCTCTAATCTGCACTGTCCCTTTTCCCACTGTCTGTAAAACAAAGTGCCACTGGAGAGATAATGACCAGGGAACATCGATGAACTCATTTCATCAATTTGTAACACTTGACAATGAAAAAGGGCAGGCATTTTTCAAGCAGCAATGTCAAAGTTTATTGCTCTGGGTACGGTCTTATTGGAAGCCAGACATCTTGAGCAGCGTTCAGCTTTAATTTATGGGCCCCAGTGTGCCAGTTACTTTTAAAGGAAATGTTTGGATACTGGGAGGATATTAGTGTTGCACCTGGGTTGTCTGATTTCCACAGCCACCGGGGATTCATGTGTCATGTTAGACAATATGAAAACAGCAGAGGAGAGGCTGAAACTCCAGCTATTTGCCATGCGGAGGAACTGCAGTTTAGGGCATAAATCATGCTGAGGTGTTACATGCATGTCACACATGCACTGATGTAGGAGCCACATAGATGCTCGAATACTAATGTCTTCTGGCTAAACTTTCCCACAGAGAGTCAAATGTATCATCACTGACAAAAGGTACATTTAGAATGTAATCGATATTCATTCGAGCTGTTATGTTTTGGATGCATCTTGCCTCAAACAAAGGGATTGCAGACTCTGCGTGTGTACATCTCTTTGTGTGTCTGTGGTCTTTGATAATTGGAAATAAATATGAACGGTGGTCTTCATCATAAAGCAAGATTACAAGTTAAGCCAGGTTTACTTATGTAAGTGTAGGTTATAGTCTGTTGCTAGAGTGGTGCCGTGATGAATCTTAAAACCCAGAAAAAACGTAGCATGTGACACTTCCGGTTCCATTGTCTCGAAGTCAGTGGTATTTTAAACGTGTTTGTGGTTACAAGCCTGACATAAGGTCTGAAGTGAACACAAACATGTGAATAACCGAAGCTTCCATGTGTCATAAAAAAGCCAGATGCAAATAAGTGACTATGAACTACTTATCGTCATCACACCGACACGAGTCCGACTTTAGCTTAGTGATGGCGACGCGCAGCCATGTGACCAGGATGTTGTTTGTTTATAGCATAACTCCAGCTTTTTATTTATCCTCAATTGAGATCTTACAACCCAGTCTCACGGCATTTCGTGTTCACCAACACGATTTGCCCCTTTTTTTCGTGTTGCACAGCGCGATTTTAAAAGCAATGTATTTCTACTGCCTGCAGCACGTCTTTTTCTCCGGTCGGGTCGTGGGAGACCGGAAGCTGTGTGGTTCATAAAAACATGTTCTTACTCAATATCAAGCCACAATTATTGCTTTTATTTTAAATCGTATAATTTCGGACTTTTGTTGCCGTCTGTGAGGAAAATAAATGGGGCTCAGAGCCTCAGAATACGGAAATCTGTATTTTTAAATATTTGTTTCCTTCTAATTCGTTATTCTTTTCAAAATAACACACTGTTATTTACTCACCAATAACACTCAATTATCCTTGCTTTTATTTATTGGTTTAATTCCATAATCTCGGGCTTTTTTGGCGTCCGTCAGGAACTGAATTTCAAAATAAAAATAACCGGAAACAGACGTAGGGACATTTCGAGCATCATTGCGATTGTCAACATTTCTGAGTTTAGGATGGCCGAAGACACTACACTACCCATAATCCCCAGCTATCATTTAGGACTACAGTCCCCGTAAGGTTACGCAGAGCGTCAAACAGCTGTGTGAAATGGAACGAAACCACGCCAGACTATCCAAAACTGGAATCGAACGCCCCCCCAGAACTACACATGCTGGCTATTGTGTTTCGCAAAATGTTCTATGGGACGTCTCTAGCCTATACTGGACGTTTTCGTTTTCCCCACAATTAGAAGTTGCCAGTATTAAACACATTGGTGTTATCAAATGTAAAACATATAATTAATAAATGGGTGAAAATCACTTGTGTCCATAATGCGCAGCATTAATATATTCCCACATGACAGCTCATTGCTACTTTGTAATTCTACTCCACGACAATTCAGAGGTTAACCTGGTATGTTTACTCCACTGCATTTATTTGAGTTACTTTGCAGATTCCGATTAATTATGTGAAATATAAACAACCCTTAAATCAGACTTTAGTTACACCTGAGTAAAATGCAGGTAAGGTGATTGTCAAGTGCCAACAATCAGGAGAGATATTTGAGGTGCTTGAGAAGACTAAACATGTATCTGCAATTGACATGAATGGAAACGAGTAATAAAGTATATTCATTACTCGTTATTCTCTACTAATAGTTAATTAAAGACTGTATATTATGGCTATTTTGCACATCCCTTTCAAGATTTTCAAAGGTTTATTGACATATCATACACAACTACGGTGTAGTTATGCAATGAATGAACAACTTGGGTCACAGGTTCCTCAACAGTGCATACAAGACATCTATCAATATGTGTGTACCTCCTCCATTAAACTGTCATATTCTGCACATTTCTTATTCTATCTACATACATAAGAGTATAATCCATATGTATAATATCAGTTAAAATAAGTGCTTCAACATAGTTAACATTGCAGGAAAGCAATATATTAGACGTTAAGTACTTTGTCAGGCTTAATATTTTTATGTAGATACCCCCAAAGTTTTTTTCTTATTTAAAAGAAGACCTTAATCTGTTATTTAATGTTTAAATAAAGGTTAATTCGTTTTTCTGTTTTGCACCTCCTCCTATTAATATCTTTGTACATCCTGCACTAAAAGGTTTTATTGTAGAGATCACTTATAGTATCTTCTTGATTTTTTACATTCTATATTTCTATCACAGACCTTCTACTTTCCCCCTATGAAAGTATGTACTCTTCATATTTTTATTCAAATATTCAAATAATATTTGATGAAAAAAATATTAAGAGTACAATAATTCAATAACGTGCTTTAACCACTAGGCGGTGCACACAAGGTACACACAGCCATAATAACTTTGTATTATTAGTGTAGGACACGTTTTCATGCTTTCACATAATTTTACAGCATATTGCTATACTATTTCAGACTCAGTATTTACATTCTTACATTCAAAGAAAATCAGTAATATCTTTAAAAACTACAGTCCTTTTCAATCAGCTGTGCACCGTTATGGTGTAAATATAACCTATCTGTGAATTAGATCAAATGTAAATGTAAGTCAGCCGAATTAGTGTTGATACTGCAAGGAGACGTATTGTGTGAAAAGAAATTGAAGATGTTGTTTAATTGTTGAATATATTTATGATCCACGTCAAGTATTCAGTTTCGGCGGCATTTTCTCAGTTTTTCCAAAGGTCTTCTCATCAGGGCTCTATAAATAAAGAACTACGGCAGATCTGTAATATGTAATGCAGCCGAACCGTGTATTACAATGCCGTTATGTGATGACTTTCAAAGAGAAAAGCAAGAACACTCGGAATTAAGTATTATTTTATTCTTTTAAAATGTTTTCCGGATTTCATATCATATAAACACCAAATCCCAGCATGCATTGCGGCTAAAACATCCAATAAACGAGCTTAAAACCAACCTGATCTCACCAGAATGCGTGACTCCACCACGACTCCTTAACACCACAATGCGTGGTGGAGTCACGAACTTTGTTACATTTGCGTGTCTGCACCACGCAAACAACCCCAATGTAAAGTGAATGAGGCTCCTTTGTCGTGGTGCACACACGCATTTCTACAACGTGCATTGTGTGTAATGCAACTGTTAATTTTATTAAATTAGTTTGTTTTTAAGGAAGGCCAGAGCTTCAGCTGTGTCAAATAGATTGTTCCCGTTAGTTAACGTTATTTAAAAGATAATGATCATGTCCCCTGTATTGTATTACGAGCGTCCATTCCCATTGGATAACGGAGAATTTTACACCCGGAAGTAAGTAGCCTATTCTCCTTACTGTCGATTGATTTTACAGTGATATCTGCACTACTCATCGACTAAAAAACACCAAATTGTCCTTGTTAATTACACAACATTGATTGGTTTGAATTGTGTACAATGCTTTTGTATTTTCCCCCTTCGATTCGGAGAAACAAATATATTTTCGGAGTTTTTGGACGGCAGAAGACACTACACTACCCAGAATCCTCAGCTATCGTTTGGGACTACACCATGTGCTTAGCTTGACAAACCCCGTGATCAGTCCTCAACCTCTGTGATTGGATGCGCGACGTTTACACAGAGCGTCCAAAAGGACTTTGAAATGGAATGAAACCCATCGACGGCACACTATTCAAAACAGGAATCGAACGTGTCCTACCCCCTCCCCCCCTTAGGTCACAGGCTCCTCCAACAGTGCTACGCAATAAAACAGATGCACAGAAAAAATAGTGAAATAGTGCAATAAGAGTCTATATACAAGTGATTGGAATATGATATATTAGATAAATAATTTCTAAGTAAGCCAGATGAATATTGTTTCTAAGTTCAGGTGTTTAATAGTCTTCTGGCCTGTGGGATGAAGCTGTCTCTGTGTCTGGTGGTTTTAGTCCGAATGCTGTGGTACCGCCTGCCAGACTGCAGCAGACAGAACCGTTTGTGGCTGGGGTGATGGTGGTCTTTTATAATCCTGAGGGCTTTCTTTAAGGTTAACCTGGTATTTTTAATCCACTACATTTATTTTAGTTACTTTACAGATTTGGATTAATGATGTGAAATATAAACAGCCCTTAAATCAGACTTTAGTTACACCTGAATGAAATTCAGTGAAGGTAATTTTCAAGTGCCAACCATCAGGCGAGATATTTGATAGTTGGTTGCTTGAGAAGACTAAATATTTATCTGCAGATCCGTTTAAAGCATATTCATTACTCGTTATTCTCTAATAGTTCATTAAAGACTGTATATAATTGCTATTTTGCACATCCCTTTCAAGATTTCAAGATTTTCTAAGGTTTATTGACATATCATATACACAACAGTGTAGTTATGCAATGAATGAACAACTTGGGTCACAGGTTCATCAACAGTGCATTACAAGACATCTATCAATGTGTGTATACTTCCACCATTACACTGTCGTATTCTGCACATTTCTTTAAATAAAGCCTTATTAGTTAGCACATCCTCCTATCAGGCACTAAACTGTTTTACTCTAGATATCATTTGAGTATCTTCTTGATATTTTCTATTCTATATTTATATAATTGACCTTCTACTTTCCCACTATTTTGTATGTACTCTTAATATTTGAATGTTTTCATAAAATATAACACATTCAAAAGTGCGTTACAAAAATGAAAGACATTAAGAAAAAGGCATTTTAAACAGTCATTAAAAAGCAACACAATCTTCCTGCATTGCAATTACTCTAAACGTGTAATAACGTGCTTTAACCAGTAGGTGGTTTGGGTTAAAAGGCTGTCAAGTTTACAGTGTTAACAAAATAAAATATACTGCTGTTTCCGGTTTAGTTTACGACGAATATTATTTTGTTATTGTTTTGATATTTGTAACACAAAAGCGATGGAAAAAACCCATAGCAACCAAAAAAAGATGGTCTTAACATGACCCAGTGGTCTAGTAGTTAATAAAAAACAATAATATCAAAACAAAATATTACTACTAACTTTATTGTGAAATTAAAACAGAACGGTAAAAGAATAGTTTCCGGTGTATTCTGATGCCCGATCTCTGTAGATAAATAAAGAACTAAGACAGATGTGTAATATTTAATGCAGCCAAACCATTTATTACAATGCATTCATGTGATGACTATCAAAGAGTAAAGCAAGCACTGCTGAATAAAGTATGATTTTCTCTTTTACGAAACGTTTTTTTTTCATATGGAATGCAGTTGGAGGTCAACCAATCAAAGAACTTGAGGACTGATCACGGGGTTCATGGTGTAGTCCCAAACGAAAATATTTGTTTCCCCGAATCGAAGGGGGAAAATACAAAAGCATTGCACACAATTCAAACCAATCAATGTTGTGTAATTAACAAGGACAATTTGGTGTTTTTTAGTCGATGAGTAGTGCAGATATCACTGTAAAATCAATCGACAGTAAGGAGAATAGGCTACTTACTTCCGGGTGTAAAATTCTCCGTTATCCAATGGGAATGGACGCTCGTAATACAAAACATGATCATTATCTTTTAAATAACGTTAACTAACGGGACCAATCTATTTGACACAGCTGAAGCTCTGGCCTTCCTTAAAAACAAACTAATTTAATAAAATTAACAGTTGCATTACACACAATGCACGTTGTAGAAATGCGTGTGTGCACCACGACAAAGGAGCCTCATTCACTTTACATTGGGGTTGTTTGCGTGGTGCCGACACGCAAATGTAACAAAGTTCGTGACTCCACCACGCATTGTGGTGTTAAGGAGTCGTGGTGGAGTCACGCATTCTGGTGAGATCAGGTTGCTTAAAACCATAGCTGAGGATCTTGGGTAATCGCTCGAAATGCCTACGTCTGTTTCCGGTTATTTTATTTTGAAATTCAGTTCCTGACGGATGCCAAAAAATTAAACCAATTAAACCAATAAATAAAAGTGAGGAAAATTGAGTGTTATTGGTGAGTAAATAACAGTGTGTTATTTTGAAAAGAATAACAAATTAGAAGGAAAAAAAGATTTAAAAAAATACAGATTTCAGTATCCTGAGGCTCTGAGCCCCATTACCTCACAGACGGCAACAAAAGTCCGAAATTATACGATTGCAAATAAAAGCAATAACTGTGGCTTGATATTGAGTAAGAACATGTTTTTATGAACCACACAGCTTCCGGTCTTCCTCGACCCGACCGGAGAAAAAGACGTGCTGCAGGCAGTAGAAATACATTGCTTTTAAAATCGTGCTGTGCAACACGAAAAAAAGGGGCAAATCGTGTTGGTGAACACGAAATGCCGTGAGACTGGGTTGTGTGACCAGGATGTTGTTTGTTTATAGCATAACTCCAGCTTTTTATGTATCCTCAATTGAGATCTTATGGTAATTGAACATTGTTTAGTGCTGATTATCAAATGTTAGCATGCTAACACGCTAAACTTGAACATAGTAAAACATTAGACCTGCTAAACACCAGCCTGTTAGCGTTTTCATCATTAGCATGTTGCGACGCTAACAATAGCGTTTAGCTCAAAGCGTTGTCGTGCCGAGCGCAGCCTCAAATAGCTGCTAAACGTGGACTCTAAATCTTGCTTAACCAGACTAAAATGAGTCTGACTTCATCAGTTCTGGGTTAGGGTTGGCTTTATGAAACAGATTTATCCTGGTTTGGTTTGTTAAATTCATTCAAGACTGGCTTTTCAGAAAGTCTGAATAGTTTCAGTTTATTACATTTCCTCCAGTATATGCTAAACTTAACCTTTGCACAACTAAACAGTTATACATTGAGAAGTGCCACCTGTGTTTGGGTGTCGGGTGAAGAAACACTGCAGACGCGTTGCCTCTAAATGAGTTTATCTTTCCAAATAACAACTTTACATGAATCCTCCAACCATTCGTAGATTTTTAAACTTGTGTTTTAGCATTAAATGTATATGTACTGCATCTCTGTATGCTAAATAAACCCAGTGCTTTCTTTATGTGCGCTCCTGCACAAACAATTTATCTGGTGCAAAGTCAAATCATTTATTCCCCCTCATTCATCCAGATAGAATGAGAGACCAGAGGAACAACAGCCAATTTAGACTGAAAATCCCAGTTCAGCTCAGGGTAATCTGATTTCTCTGCTCCCCAGAAATCTACATGTATAGTGCTTATCAACTGGATTACTGGCAGGTAGGAAGAATAACCCAATTTGAGGTTACTTGTTTCTCTGTGTGTAGTATTCAGTGTCGCATTGCATTAGAAGAGGAGGGCTAATGCTTTGTGCAATGGATGCGTTACGTCCTCGCTCCTCCCTGCACAGATCTGGCTGCTCCTGCACCACATAGAATACATGTGAACGTACTGCAATCAGATAATGGCTTTAAGGTATGTATTTATAGAAAATACAGGTCACAGCATACCCACTTTTTATGCAAGGAACTATAAATGCATCTCCATCCACCACTTTGTATGCACATTTTCAATTTGTGCATAACAAAAGCCAGTGGAATGCAGAAAATGTTAATAGACTCTCAAGCTATTGCTCTAAAAGTTGAAAAAGGTGATCCAGTTAAAGCAAAATGAGACAAAGCACGATGGAAAAGTATTTGTATTGTTTCACACAGTTCTTATTCCTCATATTTATACATAAAACAAACAGAAATGCTATATTTCCATTCACGTAGACATTGTTTTCACAGTTTAAGGTTAGAATTATTTTTTTGAATGATGTCATTGTGTTGCCGGTTTTTTCTGTGAAGGTAAAATAGTCCTCCAGGTTAAGAAAATGCATAAAATCGCATAATAGTGGATGGGAAGAAGCATTAATTTCTGTTTTCTGTTTCTTTCATTCTTTCGTGTTCATCCTTCATGTGTATCGTGTTGTACACATTGTTTAGGGCCAGTTAACAAATGTTAGCGTGTTAACACTCAAAGTAAGACAGTATGTAGTATGTAGCATTGTAAATACTGCTATATTTTATTTTACTATCTTTCTTAGTATTTTGTATGTTATTATAGTTTTCTTATAATAGTTCTCTATCTGTGTTTTTCTATTTACTTGTATGTACGCACCACGACACCAAGTCAAATACCTCGTACGTGTCAACTGGTAATAAACCTGTTTCTGATTCTGACATGCTCGTGTGAGTCGGGATGCAATACAATGTGAGGACAACCGTTTCATATCAACTGTTCTTTGTTTTGTACGTATTCCTTATTGTACATACTAACATACTTTTATTTAGAAAAATGTGAATAATGTTGAACGTAGGTTTTACAACCCGATTAATTCAATTGTACTTTTGGGTGTAAACTTGACTTCTGTCTGTCTTCTTTCTTCTTACCAGGCACATGGCGAATGGTTTCATGTAGTGGTGACAGATCCTGCATGTGGTCCCACTCTGATCTCAGCATGAGCTACCCCCCCCCCCCATCTGCAGATATTAAACAGGGTCTACTACGGGTTGTGGTAACGGATGACCACCGTCCACGTACCCTCATCACCACAGAGGTCAATCTCCCTGGAACAAGAGCTGCTCTCCCTCCAAGGTGATTATTGATAAAGGATGACACGCCAATGTAGACACAGGAGAAATTATACTCCGGGGCCAATCACGTCTCCTCTCTTGTTTCTGGAGACGGAGACCTTGCCTAATGTATAAATACTGTGGTGGGACACTATTCCCATACCGACTGAGTGACTATAAAAGAAACGGAGTGGAAACCATCAGGGATGCAGGGAGCCATGTCAGTTTCCTTTAGACACAGTCCTCTTAATATCTTTTAAAGGAAACAATCATCTTTCCTGATGAACCAAAATGTCCTGTAGCAGCCAAGGTCAAGCTCACACAGACACACACAGACACACACACTGACTCACACAGACACACAACCACAGTAAATGCATCATGTGTTCAACTGTGCATTATGTCCTCTCTCTCCCCCACCCTCTGTCCACTGTGTTTCCATCTCAAGGTGCTGAAAGGCAGATGCTCCAAATGAGTTTCTCATAAAAGTGGTGGTTAAATATATCACATTAGCATCTGAATGTAATCTCCAGGCAGATCTGTTAGTATCTGAAAACTAGACCGTTTGTATTCGTTACAACATGTTTAGACCAGAAGGTGAATTAACTTCCCCTCATTAGAACATGTATAATTATGTATTTGTTATGTGCTATAATGTAATTTATGAGGCAATAATAACTGGTTGATACTCAGTTTCTGAATGTTTGATTACACAATATGAAGTGAAATAAATAATTTTAAGTCAATATATAGATGTCCTCAGTTTATTCATGTATGGAAAATATATATATGGTTGGTTTGCTTTAGCTAGCTTTTCAGGGACATAAATAGTCAACAAGTATGTTTACACATTATAAACATGAATAACTATTAATATACTATAATCCTTGTATTTATTATAGCGCTTTATCAATGACTCTCAAAGCGCTTTACAAATACACATTACACATACAGATCATACATTACATTACATGTCACTTGTTAGACGCTTTTATCCAAAGCGACTTACATACTCAATACTGTGTCTTGCCCAGGGACACAACAACATGCTGACTGCAGTGGGGTTTGAACCTGTGACCAAATGATCACAACACCAAGGCTCTATCCACTGCGCCACACGCCTCCTTCTACTACTGTGGACAATACCCACATACTGACATCATAATCCTTTTAAAAACTAAAGATCTCTCCCATGTATTAATTGTTTTATACTGCTTAAATATGCGAAGTAATGGATTGTTGTGCAATCATTTTGATAGACAATCTCATGGTTTTGAATGTCTTATAAACCACATTATCTGTTTTCCATATTGCTGCAGAAAAGGGAGTAGATGATGTCCTCAGTGACATTGTACGTATTCTGCACCGTAGCTTGTTGATTAGAACTGTAAGAGGCGGAAACTCAGGAAAAACAGTTGCTCAGTTGCCATGTCCCACCAATCACTCTCCCTTTCTAAAGGGGCTCCAATGGCACCTGAGGGGGAATCTCATGGCTGTCATCCCAGAAAGCCTGCCGCACTGATGCCTGCTTACCATCTGCTCCCCATATGAGCAAAAACAGCCAATTGTCTCAGTGAAGGCACCTCAATCACACTGTCATCCAACTAATATACTTTAACATGTTTTTCGGGTAGATTTGGACAACATCTTGGTAGAATCTGCGGCGCTGGAAGCCCCTATTTGGCTCGTGTAGATAAGAGTAAATGATTGTGTGTGTGTGTGTGTGTGTGTGTGTGTGTGTGTGTGTGTGTGTGTGTGTGTGTGTGTGTGTGTGTGTGTGTGTGTGTGTGTGAAATGTATATCATAGCCCTGCCCTGTCTCAGCATGGACTTGGCATCTGACAGTGAAAAAAGCCAAACAGTGGGAACCTGTCAGTGTTACACTTCCTGTAAATAACCCCGCCATGCCTTTGGTTTTATCATTCCCTGCAAATGATTCCGGGGCCCCTCCAGAGTCGACAAGAAATAGCATTATTTTATGGCATGGAAAAAAGAGGAGATAAAAAGAGGAGCCAGGCAGAGAAAAAGGGAGATGGGGCTAAAAAAGGTCCTTCAGGGAACATGGTGTAAATGAAGTTCCAGGAATGACACAGGCGAGCAATGAGGCGTGGTTGGAAAATATACGCTGCACATCATCGGATAGAGATGCCAGTGAAAATGGCTTCATTGAAGTGTCAGCCCTCATCCATCAATCAATCATCCGCAAGAAACAATAACGCTGCGGCGATGGGGCAGCTTTTATGGGGCTTACTCATGGGTATCGGAAACAGCACTTAAGTGTAGTTCTGACACTGGGAGAAAAACAGAGGTGAGGTGCTGCTCGGCTTATTCCACATGCAGGTAGAGCAGATAGGAGGGTGGGGGGGGGGGGGGGGGGTAAATATACAGTGCCCCTTCTGGCAGAAGAGCTCTGGACAGTTTTTATCTTCACAACAGCAGTGGATTTCAAGAGAACGAAAAGATACTTTGGGTCTGTTAGAGTTGCATACGTTTTATATTATACATACTAGTGCGTCCCAGATGCAGCAACAGTCTCACGGCATTTCGTGTTATAGTCACGAAATTAATCTATTGATTGGTGTTCACCAACACAATTTTCGCATTTATTTCATGTCAGACAGAATGATTTTAAAAGCAATGTATTTCTACATAGTATGTTTCGTGCCTGCACCAAATAATAACAAATAAGAAGGAAAAAAAAATACAGATGTCAGTACTTTGAGGCTCTGAGCCCCATTTCTCTTCCTCGCGGACGGCAAAAAAAAGTCCGACATTATACAATTTAAAATAAAAGGGTTAGGGTAAGATATTGAGTAAGAAAATGTTTTTATGAACCACAGCTTCTGGTATTCCAAGACCCGGCCGGAAAAAAATACACGTGGTGCAGGCACGAAACATAGCAATAGAAATACATTGCTTTTAAAATCGTTCTGTGTGACACGAAAAAAGTACAAAAATCGTGTTGGTGAACACGAATAGATTAAATTAATTTCGTGACTATAACACGAAATGCCGTGAGACTGGGTTAATTAGCAAGCCTACTAAATTAGCAAGCATTGAGTATGAGATTTAAGTTTATTTTTAATTTGTTATGAAACATCATCAAACATTGAATTGAGACGAAGAAATAATTTACATTTATGATGAGAAATGTTTATTTTATAGTGGCTCAAAAGCCAAATTCATGGTTAAAAACCCTGTAACACAAAAAAGATGGTAAAAGCATATTTAGTCATAAATGTAGTTGGCAGTAAGCAGTTATTACAGATTCAGTGTGTAACATGCAGTACATTAATATGTAGTATGTCAGTAACCTATACATAATGTTAGTAGGCCTATGCGATTTTGTACAAAACAACCGAGTCAACAGCTATGCCAGCAGCTCTGGGAGGCTTTACTAATGCCTAGCCTTCGAGCTAAAGGCTAACATCAACCAGATTGAGTGTGTAATATGCAACAAATTAATAAGCAGTATGCTAGTTTGCGTAATGCTAGTGTAAGCATTGGGTTGAGAGGTCTTGTGTTGTGAGCATGCGCAGTCTGTCCTGGTGTGGTGAAGGAGAGCGTGGTGAGCTATCTGGGACGCTCCAAAAAGCACTAAGTTCCTGAGTTTTTGTTACACAGAAGTATCATTGAAGCCTTAACACCTCGGACGTTACATTGGTGGCAGCGGTATCGGAGTGTGTTTTATCTGCTCTTGAATTTTTTTTTTCTGTGGACAATTACTGGACTTTCTGGTCGGCTCTGCTGGCTAGCTGTGCTAACGGTGCTAGCGCCGAAGCGTCATGTTCGGGGGAATGAAGAGTGACGGTGATATGGAAGACGATTATAACGGATGTACTGCTTCTTGGACTGGTTCTGTGAGTAATGATATTAAAGTGGAGCTGCCACTGTTTAGGGGCGACGGCCAGAGGCAGTTCGCTACGTGGATAAGACAGTTTGAAGCCGCTGTTCGTGCTCAGACGAGGGGTGCTAGGGACACGAGCTACGCAGCTACCTTGCTGAACATTCTATCTACCAGACTGGACGGTGCAGCTTTCCTGCTGTGGGACAGCTTGCCGGCAGATGTGCAGTGTGATTACGAACCTGTGAAGGAGAAGCTGGTGGAGGCTTTTGGCCAGAGACAGTTCCTGCTTTATTTCCAGACGTGTGTATCTGCACGGCCCTGCCAGGTGAACGAGTGTTTGGAGGTGTATGCGGCGGACATTTCCAGACTCGTGGCTGAGGCTTTTCCCGATTATGACCGCGCTGCAGTAAATGGTGAGAAATTCAGACGTTTTTTGGCTGGCCTTGATTCTGCACTTCAAGCAAAATGCCATGAACAGCGGGCGACTGATATGGAGGAGGCGTTGGGCAGGCAGGCAATGAGGTTGAACACGCCTGGTTTGCCCTACTGTCCTCAGCATCTTGCTGTTGTTGCATCGCTAAATTCACCATCGGCTGGTGTTTTCGACTGTAATGCTAATACCACGGATAAGCTCATAAATGTGGTTGAACGCCTCACCTTGAAGGTGGACAACTTACAGACTGAGGTGAAAGACTTGAGAGCACATAGCCATGGAGCTGAGAATGGCAGAGGGAGCTCCGCCTTGACCTGGGATCGTCAGAGGGTGCACGGGTGTGCCTGCCACTGTGACTGTGGCGGGTTTGGTTGCAGATCAACCACCGGGGATTCCCACAGGGACGACCGCAGCAGGGGCCGTTCTCCTCAGCGCAGACCGCAGGATGGTTTTGGTGCCAGGGAATGGTCTCCACGTGAGCGAGGGACCCGAGACATCTCTGCGGACTTCTCACCGTGACGACTAGGCAGCGATGTCCCGCAAGGACCACACAGCGCTGGGGAACGTCAGCCAAGGCGTGGAGTGAGGGTTTTGTCTCCCTCTCGGCAGTCACCATCTCCATCCTTGCACGGACGGCTGCAGGGAAACTTCCAGTGACTGGCATCGAGACCCAGATGCCGGTTTCACCACTACAGGGTCAAAGGGACTATTTTGCTGGGAAAGCGCCTGCTCGTGCATTGGACCTGTTAGAGGACTTGTTGAGGGTGTTGATGTTGCTGTTTTGATTGACTCTGGGTCCAATGTTTCACTTATTTCTGAGGACTTACGTAAACGTGTGCTAAATACCCAGTACACTTTTTCACGCACAGTAAATGGTCAATTGTTGGACACTCTGGGTACTGTGACTCTTGCCATACAGTTGGGGGGCAAACATTGGGAGCAGGCTGTACATGTAGTGCGAGGGGCAACACAAGCTATTCTGCTGGGGTTTGATTTCATGTTGCAGGCTCGAGCTGTTATGGATGTTGGTCGTGGTCTGCTTCATCTGGGGGATGTTGATATTCCTCTCATGCATGCCACAGATTTCATACCAGAATGTTGTAACATCTCTATGTCTGTTGATGCTATTATTCCCCCTTTCAGTGAAATGATTGTCCCAGTTAATGTGGATATTCCCCGTACTGCTGGTCTGCCCATTGACTCTTTCTTAGGCTACCTGGAGCCTGAGGTGCGTGATAACGTGGGACTTGTGATTGCACGTACAGTTGCACCTGTGCAGAATGGATGCACTGTGGCCAGGCTGCTCAACCCGACAGAGAAGGAGTTAAAGCTGCACCCCGGCTCCCATTTAGGTGTGTTCCACCATGTTAAGGACTGTGAGCTACTCACTCCCTCTGAGGTCCCCTCTCAGCAGGGGGCTACCCCTCTGCCGGATGTGGCTGGCTTCCCGTGGTCTGCTGAACAGAGACTGCAGCTGCGGGCCTTGATGGGGAAACACCAAGGGGTGTTCGGCTCTGGGAAGGGCAGAACAGGAAACACCGGTCTGATCAAACACCGCATACAGACAGGTGATCATTCCCCGTTCAAGCGTCGGGCCTACCGTACTTCGCCAGAAAAACGGAAGGAGATAGGCAGACAGGTTCAGCGCCTGTTGGAGGACGACATAATTGAAGAGAGTTGTAGCCCGTGGTCCTCGTCAGGAAAAAGAACAACACATGGCGATTCTGCGTGGATTACAGGGGACTCAACTCTGTGACAATAAAGGATTCTCATCCACTGCCACGGGTGGATGACACATTGGACGCATTGGAAAAGACAGCATTCACCACTGGCCAGGGTCTATACCAGTTCAAATCCATGCCTATGGGTCTGATCAATGCACCCGCTACCTTCCAGAGGGTTATGGAGCTGGTGTTAAGGGGGCTGCCATGGCACATCTGCATGGTGTATCTTGACGATATACTGATTTACAGTAGTTCGTTTGAGGCCCACATATCTGCTTTGGAGGAGGTCTTCATTCGGATTGGGGCAGCTGGGCTTAGATTGAACGCCAGGAAGTGCCATCTTGCCCCTGATCACGTGGTATTCCCTGGTCACATCATCTCCGCCGGGGGGCTTCGTCCTGACCCCCGTAACACAGATAAGGTGAAGAATACAGAGGTGCATGCTTTTCTGGGTCTCTGCTCTTATTATAGGAGGTTTGTGAGGAGTTTTGCCCAGCGTGCTGACCCTCTCAACCATCTGGCGGGACAGGATGTCCCTTTTCAGTGGACGGCAGATTGCCAGGAGGCATTTGAGTTTTTGCGGGATGGTCTTTGTGCCGAACCTATCATGTGTCACCCGGACTTCACCAAGAGTTTCGTGCTGTGTACAGATGCTTCGCAGATTGCTGTGGGGGCTGTGCTGTCACAAGAAGTGGATGGCCTGGAGAGAGTGGTGGCCTACGCTAGTCGCTCCCTCACAGCAGCTGAACGGCGTTGGTCTACCTATGACAGGGAGCTGTGGGCGATAGTGTGGGCAGTGCGTAATTTCAGGCATTACTTGGGTCTTCTCCCCTTCACAATTATTATAGATCACCAACCTTTGTTGGGTCTGCGACGACTTCAGGTTGACAATGACGGGACGGGGCGTCGTAGCCGTTGGGCTCTGGAGCTGGACCCATACGACTGGGTGATTGTGCACAAGAGTGGGGCCAAACACACAAATGCAGATGCCCTTTCACGCAGGCCTGACACCCCTGAAGCTTTGGAGAATTCAGGCAGTCTCGGTGCCACATCCGCTCCCTTGAGTACAATTCTCCCTGGCGCTGGGGACAGTGGTCCTAGTGATGTGTGTGCTGTGGGGACTCCTGCCACGGCCCAAGCCCAGGGACCGATTTCAGGCCCTCCTTCTCCTGACTCAGGGTCTTCAGTGGACCAGACCCTAATCTTCACTCTGTCACATGATGGCTCCGGTATTAGGGAGCTCCAGCAAAAGTATGCAGACATCGGACAAGTTTTGGCCTGGCTGGAACATGGCCAACGGCCCTCTGGATGGAGGTTAAAAGATGCTAGTCGGGGTGTGAAGAGACTTTGGCATGAGTTTCCCCGGCTGACTTTTGTGGAGGGACTTTTATGTAGAGTTGTTTGGCTATCTGAGGCAGGGCAGTCTACTCAGGTTGTTGTTCCTGCTGTCTTAGTTCCAGAGGTCCGGGGACACTTGCATGGTGCTCCACTGACTGCTCACCTGGCGTATGAACGCGTTTTGGCACGCGCAAGAAGTGTGTGCTATTGGCCCTCCATGCACAGTGACATTCGATCATGGTGTGACCAATGTTATGCCTGTCAGAGAAGGAAGTCCCCGGTGCCTAAACACCATGCCCTCATGAGAACTTCGCATGCATTTAGACCTTTCCAGCGTGTGGCGGCTGACATACTGGAGTTGCCGGTCACATCAAAAGGCAACCGGTATGTGTTGGTTGTTGAGGACTATATCACAACATTTGTAAATCTGTAAGCCATCCCCGATCAAAAAGCCCCCACGGTCGCGGAGTGTCTCTTCCAGAACTACATCTTGGAGCATGGGGTAATGGAAACTCTGCACACTGATATGGGCAGACAGTTCGAATCAGATGTTGTGAGGCATTTGTGCGGAATGTTAGGTGTGAAGAAAACGCACACCACGCCTTACAATCCGAAGTCTGATGGCATGGTAGAGAGGTTTAATAGGATACTTGGCGAAATCTCTGCTATCATGTGAGGGGGAGTGGGACTCTTTTCTGTCACAGGTCGCGTTTGCGTACAATACCAGTGTACATTCCAGCACAGGCTTCACGCCGTATTTTCTCACGCATGGCAGGGAGGCCAGGACTCCTGTGGATGTTTTACTGGGTTCAAAGCGGGATGATCTGGTGCAGGGTCCCCGGGAAGACTTTGCTGGTTCCCTTCTCAGACGCTTGGACGCGCCGTTTGATCAGACAAGGGATAACAATTTTGCTGCAAGCAGCAAACAGAAGTCGTACTATGACGCCAAAGTGAGGCACGTCCCATATGAAGCCGGGGATTTGGTGTGGTTAAATGATCCCACTGAGAGCTGCCGTAAGCTGGAGGCGAATGGATAGGGGTGATGAAGTGGGGGTCACGTACCAACTAAGTAGCCCGTTTGGGGATGAATCCTCTCTCCAAACTGTCCATTATGATACAACCTGCCGGTAGCCTTTCCCTTGGAGGGACCATCAAGGTCTCTCTTAAACCTTGCTCAGCCTCTTCCGTTGCAAGATGCAGTCTCCCCACAGAGCTCCGGACGCTTGAGGTTTTCCGACGGGGAAAGTGACAGTGATCTTGGGCCGGGTTCTGGAGCTGGTGATTCCCCTGAGCTCGAACAAGCCGCACCGACGGTGTCCCGGGCTGGGAGGTTAGCGTGGCCTCCGGTCCGCTTTATGGACTTTGTTATGGGCTGAGTGACTGGTGTTCACATGTTTGTGTGCTTCTTTTCTCCTGTGTATCCTATGCTGCATAATTGTGTTTTTTTTCATGTTTCAAGTGTGCAGGACAGGGGAATAGGTTATGTCCAAGTTGATGTTTTATTTGGGCTGTGGATGTGTATTATTTTTTTTTGTATGTTTTGTTGTGTTCTCACCATGTGTGTGGAAATGGGGACATTTCTTTCAGTAAGGGGGGACGCATGTAAGCATTGGGTTGAGAGGTCATGTGTTGTGAGCATGCGCAGTCTGTCCTGGTGTGGTGAAGGAGAGCGTGGTGAGACTCGATAATAATAAACGGAGGCGCTATCTGGGACGCTCCAAAAAGTACTAAGTTCCTGAGTTTTTGTTTCACAGAAGTATCATTGAAGCCTTAACTACCTCGGACGTTACACTAGTATGGGATTTCAAATACAAAAACAGGAATCTACAGCTATGCTAGCTGTGAGGCTACTAAGGCCTAGCCATGCTGTGAGCTAAACGCTAACATCAGCATGCTAACATGATCACAATGACAATGCTAACATGCTGATTACATTACATGTTACTTGTTAGACGCTTTTATCCAACTTACATTCTCAATACTGTGGACGATCCCCACAGGAGCAATTTGGGGTGAAGTGTCTTGCTCAGACACAACGACATGCTGACTGCAGTGGGGTTTGAAACTGTGAGTTAGCATGCTAGCATTTGTTTATTAACATTCAAAACAAAGCACAACTGAGGTTGATGAGACTGTCATTAAGTTTGCGTTTTTTGGGGAAATTTGCACTTCCAGTTGATAATTAAGGAGAGTTAAAATGATCGTTAGCTCATCCTGAAGCGACCATAAATGTGTGAGCCTAATGGCTGTCAATCTATCAGATAGTAATTTAAACATTTTCTCTAAAACCAGAATATGTCTGCTGTTGGTGTACAGGAAATATGGGAAATCGCAAAAGTCTGTAAGCTTCATCCTCTGGGGACCATGAATGTTTATCCAAAATGTTACGACACTCATCCATTTGTTGTTGAGATGTTTGTGTCTGGAGTAGTAGACAGGCATATCTTAAAAAATATTTGTAGAATACAACAGTGGCCCATATCTTGAACTAATCCAGTTATTTTGCATCTATTTAAATATTTAGCCTTTTACTTTCTCTTCAATTTATTGTCCCTTTTTTCAGAAACAGGCTGTTTAAATCATTTAAGTTGCTTGCTATGCCATCATATTATAAGCTTATATAATAACCAATCGCTGTATTTACTCACAAATAACCTCAACAGACCAGAGGCACTGAAAGTAGAGCAACACATTCTTCCAGGCTTCAATAAGCTCAGCCCTCACCTAACATAAAAATAAACAAAAACTGCTAAATGGTCCAACAGTCGCTTTTGGTGTATGTGAGCCCTTTGATTTCCCTAAACCAAGTCTCTTGATGGCTTCTCTGCAACATGAAACATGACACGTCATCCATTATTCTGTACATGTGCCTTGCTATCTCAGCCCGCTCCATATGGCCCCTGTTGTCTCCAGACACCCAAATCCCTTTCCTCAGGCTAGAGGCTGTTTTTGTGGGAACCATTACATTGCTCCTCATCCTCAGAGGAATGGGGTGACGATGATGAGCAATCACAGCCAGAGCAGACTTTCTGCCTCAAATTCTGACAGGATATTCAACAATTGACCGTATCTGCTTTGTTGGCCCAATTGCTAATTCATGCAAGTTGACAATCTGGAGGCAACAATTATGAGAAATGAAAGCAGTGAACATAAGAGGAGAGAGCACTTAAGGAGACGGAGAATAACAAAAAGTTTACTTTTAAAAGGAGGGAGGGAGGTAGGAGATTTTATCGTCATACTACAGGAGGAGAAAATGGGTGGAATTGCGTAACAAAGCCTCTTCTAAAACCACACACACTGCACAGATGAATGGATGGCAATGCGAGCATAAAATGCCATTTGTGTATTGAGTTGAAATGGCTGCCGTTTGAATCCTTATCACACAGAACCTAATGTGACGAGAAATACACGTGATAAGGAGCTGTGTGAAGACCTCAGGTGTTTTATGCCAAAGCATTTTGAGAGAAAAAATCCCAAGAGAATTTGCATGAAACATGGGTATTTTCCATGTCCTTGTCCAGATGCATAATTGGCAATAAGACATGGTATTGGGGAATCAAAAATGAAGTGGGCAAATAAATAAACAAATCTAGTAAATGGATCAAATCTGTTGCTTGTAGAGGAAGAAACTGAGAGATGCTAGGTTTTGTTAATCTATTTTTTCTGCATTACTATGTCAAATAGCGATTTCTTTTTGTACAAGCCCAGCTGTGATGCAGCTTAATGAGAGAGAGGCCTGCAGTGCCATTCATCTGCAAGGTATAAAGAGGTAGGTAAAGGTCAGGCCATATTTCTGGCAGATATACACACATCTTAATGTTTCTTGAAGCACCCAAATTACGGAGAAAAAGTGAAAATTCAAAATTGTATCTTTGCCTATTAAAAAGGCACTTTTGACATGAAAGAGCTCGCAGCACTCTGGACACGGGGATGCAGGGTAACAGGATGCATGTCATACGCTGTTGTCGACTCGCGTTCTCTGCCATGCCTCTGCACTAAGTTCGCCATATAGTGTGGGGGAATATGAGGGTGATGCTAAGTGAAATGCTCATTTTGCGTTTGTGATTACCAAGGCCCATGGGCGATATGCACTAATGTGAGCTAATGCAATAGATTACACAGTGCTGGCCCAGGGGAACAGACAGCAAACAGATGTGGTCTACTCCAAAAGGGAGGAGGGGTAAGAAAAAAAATCAAAGTTTAAAGTGTTCAATGTGCTGAAGATAGTCCCTTGCAATTTGGTGTTTACAGAATGCACGTCGTGATAGGTCCCGTCAGGCGTCTCCGTGTGCAGATATGGGGAAGGTCCCGTCAGGCGTCTCCGTGTGCAGATATGGGCAGAGTCAACAATAGTGTGCTCGTGTCTATTAAAGAAGACTGACACTTCTCTCAGAAACATGTATTCTTCAAAGAGTAAAAGTGCACCGAATCACAAAGCACTGCTCACCAGGCCTTTGATAGCTGATTGG
The DNA here is from genome assembly GCF_902827115.2 of Pseudochaenichthys georgianus. Taxonomy (NCBI): domain Eukaryota; kingdom Metazoa; phylum Chordata; class Actinopteri; order Perciformes; family Channichthyidae; genus Pseudochaenichthys; species Pseudochaenichthys georgianus. The sequence goes on from NC_047509.1 coordinate 5,576,438, forward strand.
CAACACCTGCGTGACATCAATTAAGGTGTGGAGTGGACACAGGCGTAGTCGGTATGTTCATTTGAAAGCAACGAGAGCAGCATTTTGTTTGTCCCTTGTAGAAAAGTGTACTTTTGAGACAGACGTTTGTATTTTAAGGTGTACGTCAAGGTTAATAAACACGCATTTATTTGGAATATAATGATGTTATTATTTGTTCTCACCTGGCCACAATAAACAGACTTGTAACTGACTGTACTGCATGCTGCTCAAACGGAACATGCAAGGCTTTGAAATCTGACATGGCTCAAATCTAGACTTTGTAAATACTGCTCTCTAGTGGTCAGTCTGGATCATTGAAAGTAAAAGGTGTGCACATCCTATATTCTGTCAGTCACATCAGAAAGCAGCCGTTGGAATGGGAGGAATATTGTTTTAAAATATATATTAGTACAGTCAAAATAATCCAAGGCACAATATGGGGATTTTACTTGGCTAAAAATGTATAGCCAAGTCAAATCAGTGCATTGTAGTTTTGCCCAAACCTGAGTGTGCTTTGATATTTGTTTGACCATTTACAACCTACATTAGAGTAGATTGCTTATCAATAAAATAACCAAGATGAACACACAGTTTTTCACCTCACTTTATTATTGAAATGTGTCATACAAATCTCAAACAATATTTTCCTTTTTACATAAGCACACATGTAATGTGAATTCCAAACACAACAAGAAATAACTTAACCCAAGCCTTTCAAAGTGGCCGAAATACGAAATGACACAAAAGACTAAACGGCTCGTAAATGAGTTCACCTGAGACGATATGTTCACAGTGTGGATTTCATCGAACCATTTATCAACCCTCTGTATATTTCCTCCAAACTATAGTGATGCATCTGCCACCTGATGACAATCCAGGAATGACTGCAACTTGAAACTAAATAACACTTGCCTGAATAGGGACAAAATGTAATGTCCAAAATAATACAGCATCGCCGTTTGATAACAGAACTGGTGAGATTTGGTACATTTTACAGCGTAAGGATTTGAGGCACCACTATAGATGAAAGCCGTTTTCAAAAAGGACAAATATTAACCAAACAATCGGTTCTGTGTTACAGTTAATGGTGCGCCAGAGGTGGCCTCAGCAGTACTGGTTCTGTATTCGGTCTTTTTGTGGTGCCTTACTAACACAGAGACGCCTGACTAACACATGTGGTTATACGAGTCCGTCTAGTTATACTACAAATCAAAACATCCCTCTCTGATCGATAACTGGGAGCAGAGGCTCAGCTGACATGATGGCTACAGCAGCTTTACAAAAATAACAGCGTGACAACATGAGGTAGACAGACCACACACACACACACACACACACACACACACACACAACACACACAACACACACACACACACACACACACACACACACACACACACACCACACACACACACACACACACACACACACACACACACACACACACACACACACACACACACACACACACCACACACACACACACACACACACACACACACACACACACACACACACACACACACACACACACACACACACACACACACACACACACACACACACACACACCTTGGTACGGTGGCCTGTGTGTGAGCCATCACGTCACTAAACAGAGAATCCCCACCCTTCAGTGCCTTGGAGAAGGGAAACACCACGATACTGCCTGTACATAAACAGTAAGTGAACAGAGCAGCAATTCTACACAAAATGTACATTACATACTTTATATATTTTCATCTACTGAAAGCTTACAGATATATGTATGTCATCCCACAAAGTGTACACTTATTTCATAGATACTTGCAGATATCTGAACTTTAGTGTGGGTCAAATTTGGATTAAGCAACAGTTTTGAGTAGAAACAAATATCACCGTGTACACCAGTTGATCTTCAAGGAGAGATGATCTGCACTTTTGATCCAAAAAGAAAATGTCCAGCCTCAGCCATGAAATGTCAATGCATCAAATGTCCCTCTTCTGAAAATCATATTACGTTTGGAGAGCCATCTCAAACCATCTCTCTTGAATCCTAATTTGAACAATTTCTCCGAGAAATTATGGCTCAAATCTAATTTATTTTCAATATGTTCAATTATGACTTTTACATCAGTACCAGGAAAAGGATTCTGGCCAGGGGTCGCAAATCAGAAACAAATAAAGCTCTCAAACATATTTGTCCACGTTTTTACCTCGGCGCCACTTTAGGCGCTTTTGTCAGTGGTCCCGTAGCGCTGGTGGGGGAAAGGGCCCGAGGAATCTCTCCTCTGGAGGCTGGGCATTGTGGGTAAGTGTTGGTACAGCACAGTTCTGCCGCCTGAGGAGGAATATGAAAAGTTAACTCTACAAACCGCCAGGCTATGCAGACACTAAAGTCATTTCCTTTCTTGATCCAAGGCTTTTACGGTCATTCGTACGGTGGAGTTATGTCGGTGGAAATCTTAGGTCACGGACTCCTCCAACAGTGCGACACAATAACACAGATACAATCGTGCAAGTAAATACAGCAAACATAATACATGTAAACATCAAGCTTTATAGCCTCGTGCAATTAACCCTTTTTTGCTTCTTTCAACTTAACTTTCAATCTGTAAACCGGACGAGCAACTTCGATATTTTTCATAGTCTTTTTTTACCAATGGTGTCTGTTATTTGTCTTTTTCACTTATTGCGTTTTAATTAATAAAAACGTGTGCCTTCTTTTTTATATAATATGCAAGTGTTCTCTTTTGAATGTATCTGCACTATACTCTCGCTGTTGTAATACCGTATGTTTCCCCGGTGCAGGACACTTAAAGACTTCTGAGACGTACCTGCTCTGGGGTTGGCCAGTTGCCCGGGGTTCCCTGCGGTGCTGTGGTAGAGGGAGGCCAGCTCGTTGGGGGAGTAGGAGCGCAGGAGGTTCATCATGCCCCACTCAGCGTCCAGACTCCCTCCTCGAGCCGCGGACGTCTTCAGAGAGCTCTCGGAGGCTGTGGATGGACCCGGCATCTGCGGCGTGCTCTTCCTCCCCGAGATGAGCATCCTGTTCCCCGTTGCTCCTCTGAAGCCCAGCATGTCCCCGGGGTCCACCTCCCTGCCTGTCGGGACCCCGCCGTATTTTAATCTCTTGCCCGAAGGTTCGCCAAAATCCATTTGAGGGAGGTTTCCGAACCGGCTGGAGAGGCAGAGCCGCGCAGCGTCCGAGTGCCAGATGACTCCGCTCCTCACCGGGTAACTCCTCTCCCCGATGCCCACCCTCTCCGGGGGGGCCGGGCGCTCCACGGTGAACTTGCTGCCTGCGTTGGGTTTCATCATGACCTCCGTGTACCTGGAATATTCCTGATGTGTGTCGATGCTGCGCTGGGTCTCCTGGACCGCCTCCTGCACGGGTGCACGGATCGGAGAGAGCTTTGGGGGTTCGGGGGTCTTTTCAGGTGGCTTCGGAGGTTGAGGGGGAGGGGATTGGGTTCGACGAGGGTGGCGCCGGTCGATCATCGGAAGAGGGATGACGTCTTTCCCTTCGAGCGCAGGGGGGCAGCCTGTCAGGCGTTTCACTTTCAAACAACCGTTCTTTTTCGCGCCGCCCGACTTGTCTCTATGACTGAGCTTCTTGTGCATGATCAGAACCTCGGGGTACATGGTTTTATACGCACACGACGAGCAGGAGATTGTTATCGATGCATGTTTGGGGCCGGCGGGGATGGAGAGAGACACTTTTAAGGACAGATTTAACGGGGCCTCCTCGTCTAGGATCTCCTCCATTTCCATCATCAGGTTCACGGGTACGGGACACTTTATGAGCGCACTGTCCGTCGGGGAGTAAGCCGACTTAGCGGTCAACTTCTCATAGTCGGCATTAATCTGGACGAGGGGTTTGACCATCTTGCTGCTTATGCTTTGAAATCTGTCCTCCGGCGTTCTGTTGGTGCACGACCTGGCCGCGGGAACCCAGAGTTTGGATCTATTTGGCGCGGGACTTTCCTCACTCGCATGTTTTTTATCGTTCGGAGAGGGCGTGGGTTTGCTGGGGATGTCCACTAAGGGTCTGTCCTTGTGGCGGCGATCCAGGTGATACTTCAGGGAAGTCTTCTGGGCCGCAGCGTAGTCGCAGTAAGCACACTTGAATGGTTTTTCACCTGAAACAAACAAAGACACAAACCTCAGTATAGCATAGTTTAAAATACAAGCCGCCTCATTTCAAAGTCACGTAGGCAGTATGATGTCGAACATACCTGTGTGAGTCCTGAGATGAACCGTGAGGTAGTAGCTGGATCGGAAAGATTTGCCACAATAACTGCACGCTTTTGATCTGACTTTTGATCGCTCAAAACCATCCTCACCTTTGAAGGACACAAAAACATACATAGAGAGGAATAAGACCGTAGAAAAGCCAACAAGCAGGTGTTATAATCTCTCCCATCAGCAGGGGGAGCACTTGGTAAAGTTCTTTGTATGAAAAACAACTCCTAAATCCCAATTAGGACAGTACGAGTATGAGAGTGTAATGTCATTTACCTGGACCCAGGTTTTCTGTCAAGGCTGCTTCCTCAAATCCTTCCTCACAGCCTTCGTCTGCGTGATCAAATGAACCTACTCTCGACAACTTCCCTTCCAAAGAGGAAGTGGGACTGTCTCCGCCCACTCGCTCTCGCTTGTGGACCCGGGAGTGGAGAACCAGCTGGTGGTAGGTCCTGAAAGTCCTCTGACATTCCTCACAAGTGGTCGGCCTTTCTTTGTGTTTGTCTTTTTGCATCAGCGACCTCCGCTTCGGCGCCGGGTTTTCTGCTACAGTCTGAGGCCGGAGCTCCTTCCCAAGGCCTTCTTTGGTGGTTTTGTCTCCTTGTCCCTCAGACCAAATATTATTTAACTCCTCCTTATCTGAGCCGCATTCCTCATTGTCTGTGCTGGCTTCCTGGCCGATATCTTTAATGTTATTAGGGCCAACTGCTATCTTGCCCTTTGTTGCGAGTTGCCAGGCCTGATATGTGTTGAATGGATCCAGCTGGGGAATCCACTTGGACGATCTCTCTGGTTTTCCTAAAGAGCGAGGCATGAGGTTTAGACTGTGCAGAAACGTTTCCTGTTTGGCAGTAGTGTCTTCCATTTCCTCTTTATCTCTGCCGGGCTCCACCTCTCGATTGTGCACCTTACTGTGCTCCGCCAAACTGTCATGGTCGGGGAAGAAAAAGCCACACACCATGCACATTTTGTAAACCGTGCGCACAGGTTCTGGAGGAGTGTCTTGGACGACACCATTGACCGTGGCGGGGGTCTCCAGATCTTGCTGGGACTTGCTCTTTGCTCCGGGTTTCACGTGCATCTTCATGTGGTTCTTCAGAAACCACGGCTCTCTAAACCTCCGCCCACAGAAGTTGCAGCAGTAAGTGAAGTAGTCCTTGTGCTTCCTCATGTGGGCCTCCAGCTCGTTGGCATCTTGCGACACCTGTCCGCACACGATGCAGTTGCGAACCTCCTCCTCCTCCGCCGCGGGGATGCTGCTGAGTTGGGACCGGGGTCTCTCCCCTGGGAGCCTGAACTCTGCTTCCACTCGGAGCACAGCCGGCTCAGAGAAGGTGGAGGGGTGCTGTGTCAGAACGTGGGGTCCCAACTCGTCCTGGTGAGTGAACGTGTGATCACAGAACATACAAGATAGTGGCACACTTCCTCCTGATTGCAACACCGCCTTCTCTGAGTAGGTGGTGTGTGGTGTCATGCTGGAGCCGGGCCCCGGGGTGCTCGCGTTACTATAAAGAATATCTTGGGCAAGTCCATCTGGGCTCTCCACAAACGGTGACAGAGAGTGAGTCGGCATTTTCCTCTGAAGGGGGGGGGGGGGCGCTGCACACACTGTCCGGGTTATTAGGGACCTGAAACAAAAGGAAACGTGTCTTTAGACTCGGCTGCATGTCAGAACAGAATCAGGTAGCTGCTACTGAATTGGAGATTGAATACATTTAAAAATGTAGAGGGAACGGCCTACCCTTAGACTGAAATAGGAAACACATCTCTTAAGCAATCAACTGCACAGACAACTTGTTTCCTCTCTGTACAGGTCATTGATAAAACATTCAGACATGGCTTTGCACTGCTCACAAGTATTCTTTTTACTAATTAACTTTCTTTGGTTTGGAAACTCAAAAGTGTTAACAATAAAGTATGTTGAAAATATCAGACAGTAAAGTATGTTAAATATTAGAAAAAAGCAACACTATATCAAAAAAGTCATTTTGTAGAAAATATCAGAACTATCATACATTTACTTGTATTTGCAAAAAACAAAGCTTTAAGCTACAATTGTTTTTCAAAAATAATTGTAGATGATAATAGTTGCTATAAGATGTTAAAGAAAAGTGAACTAAAGTTGAGTTAAGGTATTCAAATATCACTTAATATAATATAGCCTTTTTTAGCCTTTCCTGGACAAAAACATACCTTAACTAAATTTGATAACCATGTTTTTTTTTCTTTTTAGTAAACCGAATAAAGTATTGGCACCAAACAACATTTAAAAAACAGTCAAACATGTAAGATATAAAACGTTTTGATGTTATACTGGCCAACAACGCCCGTCTGCCTCACATTGTCAATTATAAGGAAGCTTAAGGAGTAAATAACCTTATTTTCCCTTTGTCTGACTGTTGAATACTTCCTTGTTTTTTGTCTCACTAGCTCTTTTTTTGTGTGCATTATGAACTGAAGACACAATGTACAAAGTTGAAGAAATCCTCATCAACTTCCACGTTTGTTTGTCCCAAGGGTGGAGCGACTGGTAGAGCAAGTTCAAATAATACTAAAAGAAGACTGCTCCAGAAGCAAAACAGACAGCAGTCCACTTTACAGTCTCCATATCTATTAATCCACACTTTATTTTAATTAAATATACATTGAATAAGTATTAGAATGAATAGTTACACCTGGGGAAAGTAGTTGTTGTTTGTTGTTTTTCATTGAACCACCCGTATCTCCTCAATAAACTTCAGCATTGTGGCAGGTTGTGCAACTAAGTACATTTACCGAAGTACTCTACTTGGGTAAATGATATAGGTACTTGAACTTTACATCAACATTTTCACATTATGGTACTTTGTACTTTTACTTCACTATATTTTGTTGGCCAATGTTGTCCCCTGCATTTATGTTACATATTTAGTTACTTTGCAGATTAATAATAAACTGACACATACATTAGTATAGGTTAGGCTTAACAGTAGTGAGAATTGAAGTGATAAACATATAAATGCAACATTAATAAAAAAAAAAAGGTCTGCTGTTGTAATGTGTCTTTGTATACTTTTCTAATGCTTGTACTTTTTTTGGAAATGAAACTTAAGTACAAATTTGAATGCATATTTTGCTTGTATTTTTACCCTCTAATATTGCTACTTTTACTTAACAAATAAGTACTTCTTCCACCTTTGGTGCAAAATGTTACTATTTTTCAGAGGTGGGAAGTAACTATGTACATTTACTGAAGAGCAGTACTTAAGTACAATGTTGAGGTATGTATTTCCATGTTATGTTACTATGCAACAATTCAGAGGTAAATCCTGTCCTTTTATTCCACTGCATTTATTTTGTACCTTTAGTTACTAAATAGGATTAATGTTGTGAAATATAATCAACTCTTAAATCAGACTTTAGTTACACCTGGAGTAAATTCACAAGCTACCCTGCAGTATACAAAGTCATTCAAACTAGCTGCACCTTTACCAGCTTTGATAAACAGACAATAATTAAAATCAAAACATATCATATATTATTCAGAAATGGAGCAATCTGCATAATAAGTATTTTTACTTTTGGTACTTTAAGTATATTTTGATGCTTTCCTACTTTTACTTGAGTAACATTTTGAATGCAGGACTTTTACTTGTAACATAGTATTCCTACACTCTTCTACTTTTACTTATATACAATATCTGGGTACTTCTCCCACCTCTGCTATTTTCTTTACCATTATTACTTTGCCTTGTTGAACTTTTGACTCAACCCAGGTGGGACCATGCTACTGTCGATAATGACCCAGTGTGATCTTTTTTTAAAGAGCACGCCTGCTTTGTGTGAGGCAGCGTTAGCCACCTTGTTATTTAAGTTATCTCAGCCCTCGTTAACACCACTAATTTGTTAGGGAGTGGGGGATGCTCAAAGTCACTTTAACATTACACCCTTTAAGTGTAATACAATTAATCCAAAATCAAAGTATGTTAAGCGTTGTTGCTATAAGATGTCTATGTGTGCATAATAACCAGAACACGAGGGTGACTTCTTTTAAACGACCAACTTAAATATATCAATAATGGCTGCTTTCTTCAAAGAATACGCATTACATTGAGTGGAAACACGTTCCAATAGCGAGGATTTCATGACAACAAATGAACGATACATTGTGTACTTACGATGTTGATTATTCATTTGTTTAACGCCATTTCTTAAACTAAAACCTCGGATAAAGTTAACGTAACCACGACAACGTTGACAAAAACAGACTCGAATTCTCCCTAAACGTTAGCACACTTTGTGTTGTCTTCGAACAAACTGCAGAAAGTCACCAAACAATACCTTACCAAGTGAGAATTTCCGGATTAATAATGACACTTGATACTACGAGCGAGTCAATTCAGGAGTGCAGAGCGAAGTGTGTGACTTCTGGCTTCTTCTTCATTTCACATATACACGCCTGGGGAAAAACAGCTCACCTATTGAATTGTTTGAATGTGAATCATATTTGTTCGAGTCCTGCTCCTCACTCTGTGCAGCTGTTGAACTCTGAGGCGCGCTCCCTCCTCTTCCAACGATTCTCACAAGGGGAAGATGGAAGCGCGTGCACGGCAACCCCAAAAAACCTATAGGGCAGTCACGTGGTCGACGAATAACATAAAAGGGATTTAGATAAGTGTAAAAACACGCGAATTAAACCGTAAATGTTATGTATTTCACAATGAATGTCTTTAGTATAGTAATGCCATTATATTAATACAAAACAATTAAACTGTCAAGCACAACTACCATCTATGTAAAGAACCATAGCCCTTTGTTGTATGTTTTTAACATATTTTTGTAATATTATCATTATTTTTGTTACGTTTATTCTTCTCTTCTGTATACACCTGTGTTTTTTGTTAGTTTGTGTTCGAAGACACTGAAAGCCATGTTGTTTGTACATGACTTTTTCCAATAAAGATCTTAATAAAGAAAAAAAAACAATGCGAATGAGGTAGAAAACATACATGCGTAGGACTCATGTAAGACTACGAGATCTTGCTACGTCACCAGATACAGGTATGGCTGTTTTGGACATTTATAAACTGTCATGTGTATTAAATCACCCATAATACACTTCCATTATACGACAGTCTAATGTGTTATGTCTAACTGTGTTTACTTCACTGACTTTGGCCTAGCTCGTATGATAACGCGTCTAAAAGCTACTTTAATGTATGTAAACAGTCACCGAATTGGTTTCTGTATGCAGATTATGGCCACAGGCTACACAACAACACTGTTTCTTATGTATTGCTGCAGTGAACCTACCTAAAGTGTAACCCACCGTCCACGCTCTCACGTCATGCATCAGCCACCATGTGGAGATGGGGGAGGGGTGCCTCAAACTTTTCACAGTTACATGAGGTTTTTTTTCTTCTTTTTTTTGCAGAAGTAGGTTGGTTGAGTGAGTCATGATATAAATCGGCTAGTTCCCATTTATAAAAGATGAAAAACGTACCTTAAAGTATGGTTTTATGTGTAATTTGATTTGTGGTGACCTAAAAAAATATACCTTTTATAAAGCCATATGCAAATGCATGTGTTTGATCATCAAGAGAGGGGGTGGCTCCCTAGAGTCCCTACAGCCTAGATAGGGGCATGTCCAACATTATAAGCTATTCTAACAAATCACAATACTACATTATGACAGGGATAATGAAAAGTCCCTATAAGGTTGCATTGACACAAAACACCCCATAAGATGAAAACACTGATTTGTATAAGATAAAGACAATCACACCCACTTGGTAATGTGAAGAAAGCCCCTCCTCCACCCTAACAAACAGACACCAGGCATCAATGAGGATATAGTAGACTTCAGTGTACATTCATTATTGAGACACACACACACACACACACACACACACACACACACACACACACACACACACACACACACACACACACACACACACACACACACACACACACACACACACACACACACACACACACACACACACACACACACACGCACCCTAGTGGCAGTAATGTCTCAAAAAGAGAAATAACATTTTATCAGTAGCCACTCCCAGTTAAGGAACAGTGAACAAAGACCATTTTTTTTGGCTAGATTGTTGTCTTACCCTCCCTCTCGTATAGGCGGTGATAGGGTTTTGACTTTAGGACCATATACAAAATGGTTTTGTAATACTTGCTGTTACAAAACAGGTCAGACCAATCTGCTGTTCCTAAAACACAATCTGCTGGTTTGACAAGCAGACGTCTCCAAAGGCACCAATGAAGGCCAGATATAAAAAGAATAGCCCCTGTCATGTATAAAACATATCTTATAGTAAAAACAATTGTATTGTGTGTTTCTTAACTTCAAGTATTGGCTTAAATAGGCCATGTGTTGCATAAGATGTGTTGGGGAACTACAGTTTTTATTTAATTTTTGCTTTCTCTTTTTATATCTCCATTATCAACAATATACTTACTATATGTACTTTGTATTATATTTTCATAATGTCGTCTTATATGTTTTTGATTTATTTCGTTGCGTTTTTCTTTTGTTTTCCTTCCTTTTTGTCGCCATTATCGGTATTATTTACATACAATATTTATTATTTAAACCTATTTATTTTTCATTAATTTAGTGGAGTTTTCCTTTCTTTTTCCTCTTCGTTTTTGCCGCTGCTTTTAATTGATGTATTCATATCTTAAACTGCACTGTAACTTTTATTATCTTTGCTTTTTAATGCCATTTTCTTAATGTCTTTCATTTTTGTAAAGCACTTTGAATTGCCTTTTCCCCCCAAAGGCAGTTAAAGTTATTATTGGGGTTAAAGTCCCCTCGTCGTAGGTGGTTGAAGTCCCCTACGTGTGCCGTTTTGGTTTCAAGACCCTGGTTCGCGGAGGACACCAAAAAAGTCCTAGAAAAGACAACTTAAACTTAACTAATGTGCATTTAAAGAGAAGTTGAATCGTTTTGGCGAAAACTAAAAAGGTACCATGGGGTACAGGAATTAGTTTTGGTTTCAAGATCCTGGTTCACGGAGGATACCAAAGAAGTCCTAGAAAGACAAGGTAAACTTTACTATGTGCATTTCAACATAAAAAAGAGGTACCACGGGGTCAGATTATAATTTTCCAAAGGGGGGTTCGTTTAGCATGAAACACTTGAGATAACTAAAGGACAAGTTAACAAAGAAAGTAGAAAGAAAGGGAGGTGATAGAAACTCTATTGCTGCTAAAAAAGTTAGCAATGATTGAGAGTCAGAGCTAAACATTTCAGATGTGTCACTTTTATTCATGTACCTTTGCTTTTAAGTGTGTTTTTAGATATCATTTCATAATATGTTTCTTAATGCTATTAATGGCTTTCATTTTTGTAAAGCACTTTGAATTGCCTTGTGTTGAAATGTGCTCTGTAAATAAATATTATACATATTATATTTATTATCTTTCCACAATGTCCTTCTTTGTGTTTTTCATTTATTTAGTTGCATTATTCTTCCATTTTCTTTGATTTGTGTCTCCATTATCACAAATAGTGTATATATAATACTTATTCTTTCAATCAAAATCTCCTCATATGTATTTTTCATTCAGTCAGCTGTGTTTTTCTTACATATTCTCTTCCTTTTCCTGTACATCAAATATTTATACTTTTTTTTCAATATGTATTTTCATTCACTTTGGTGCGTTGTCTTCAGCTTGTCACTTTATCTCAATGTTCTGGGTTGGAGGATTTTGACCTGTTGTATAGTCATGTTAGTTAACATATTCCCCATGGCATCAGTTGTACATATTGGACTGATGAATAACATGTAAGTGTCACATTTAAAAAGATACATTTAAAGATAGCCCACATGTTCTCCCAGTACAGTTGCCTTTATTAGGACTCAATCACTTACATGTTCTTGTGATACTGATTCAGAACTTTGGTATTCTTTCCTCACCCCAAGATCCTGTTACACAAACAAGTCTAGTATGTTAATCAAAGGCACCACATGTGACACGTCGAGGCCTCCCGCTCATTTCCTATTGTTCTGCGGCCACAAAGGCTGTGAAAGGCGATCAATCTGCAGAAGCATGATGGAAATGCCAGGAGATGTTATAGCCTATCGTAAAAAAAGACATCAATGTGGAGGTGGTGGTAGCTTTGTGTTTAACCAGATTTGCTTTCAATTATAATGCAGTTAATTACATAGCATTCATTTTCTGAAGTGGTATTGACAGCAACAGGTGGGCGAACATTGTTTACTGTTCACTGATTCAATTAACCGTGTCCTATTGTTTGACTTTATGCTAATGTCATTTCTCATCCACAATCCTGCAAAGTCATTGTCTCAGATTGTTTCAAAAAAACAACATACATGTGTGCATTCAAACCAGAAGTGTGTACCTTTTAATTAAAGATAAAGTGGCAATCTTTGAATGCTCGAATGAGTAATTATGTATTCAGGAGAAAGACAGCCTGAGAGGAACCGGATCGGCGAATGGGGAAAGGCTGAGGTTGCTTCTTTTTGTCTTGACGTGCCAGGAGCAGCTGACTGCTTTGTTCTCCTCCAGATTCACCGCCCGGCTTCTTTCATAATCCTGAGCGACACTGATAATATATTATCTCCTTTCTCACCCCTAATGTTAAGTCAATGCAACCAGCTGTTGTGTCGTGGATCATCAGTGTGACACATTTGATCAGGACCAAAAAGCATTCCTTTTTTCTGAATTCTGAGTAATGCAAATATTTGACATACTTTGCATATTTCCTGAGGAGATATTGAGGATGTGCTCTTTGTTCTGCTGCTATCTTTACTGACTATGTCAGTATCCCATAATGACCCATATAATACAATATATAAAAGAAATAAAGTCTATAATGTCGAGGACTGGGACACTATAATGAAAGTGAAAAGGTATACAGAAATAAACAAATATCAAATCAAGTTTTATTTATTTTTGGTCGCGCCAAAGTACTGTACATATAATAAAAATAGCCTACAGTAGAGACACTTTACAGCTAATACAACAGCACAGATTGTTCAGAATATCAGCATGAGAAAAACGACACCCTCTGTCCTCAGACCCTCTGTCCTTAGACCCTCTGTCCTTACACCCTCTGTCCTTAGACCCTCTGTCCTTACACCCTCTGTCCTTAGACCCTCACATCGTACAAGGAAACACTTCCAGAGAAAACCCACAGTTTAAGGGGAACATGGGAGAAACCTCAGGGAGAGCAACAGAGGAGGGGTCCCTCTCCCAGGACGGACACACGTGCAATAGATGCCGTGTTTAAATCCAAGAGATAATACTTTTTACAGCATATAGACCGAATGTTAATATGCAGATAAGTATTGAATAGTTTTAGCCATTATTATTTAGATAAACATAGTGAGAGTTATGCATCTGTTGAATACTGCTATTTGGAATATTAGGTTTTTCTAATCATCAAAAGAAGGAGAAACTAACAAAATGCTGTTTACCTGTTCTTAATCTCAAATATAAAATACATCGCTTGGAAACATGTGGGAAAAAAAATCTTACATTTAAAATGGGCAGATTAGGATGCCACACCTCGGGTTAGACGCATTTGCTCTGTCGTCAATCATGCTGTGCTACACAGAAACCTCATCCTAATGATGCCATGAGTCTGAGGTACACCATATGTATCCTCGATGGATATCTTCATGGCTGATCATCTAAATGTAATAATCTACATTCATCAGGAATGTTTAAAAACCATTTGTCATGCATTTGCTGTAGCAGAAGCATATAATCCCTTGTTACAGGCCGCCTTTGTTCAATGATGTTTTACTTTTAAACATGTATACATCAAAATGCAATTTACCTGTTTACTCGCGAAACACCCGTCAAGACTTTAACCGAGTACAGAAAAGGAAATGAAAGCATTTAATCTGCTGATTGGCTTTAATAATCCTCATGTATTACTGTTTGTTATTATTAGCCGTGTTGGTCAGGACTCCCTGGAAGAAGAGATCTTGTATCTCAATGGGACATTCCTGGATAAATAAAGGATAAATAAAATAAAATAATTAGTTACTGTACATTTGTATTTCCACAAATTCCACATGTGTATGTTTCTGCTTTTTTAATGCTATTTTATTTCTATTTCAGAAATATTTTGGATGGTTTATTTCTAGTCTTTTTCTCTTATGTACATTGCCTTGTCTTTTTATACCGCTGCAACGCAAACATTTCCCAAATTGAGATCACTAAAGTACTTCTTATTGTATCTTACTTAAAATGCTGTTTTAACTGAACACAGCTTGCCATTTATCCGAGGACAAACACCAATTAACAGAAAACATGCATTTTATTTAGAGAGGCGTTCAAAAAGCTTCAGTTATTTATAGCATGTGTGGTATCAAACTACAGACGCCTTTTGTCCCTGCAGCAGGATGTCACATTCCCCTGAAAAGCCCCACAAAAAGCAGCCCTAAAAGTCACTTGAAAGCATCTGCACGAGGAAGCCTCCCTACACAAACACATGTTGGGCCTGCAGGACCATCAGGACTGTCCTTTGGAGGGAAGACCACTGCGAATAACCTGCTTGACCCTGGAAGGATTTCCCCTAATGCGTCCTCACTCTCCGGACCTGTTTGCAGCGAGCAGTGCCCTGATGCACATTGGGCCTGACAGCAAGCCTCCTGTCAAGCCTCCCTGCCCACTGTTCCCTCGCCCCTCCCCCTCTGAGCTCGCCGCATTCACACAGTCCCAGGCATTGTCGTGGGATGAACTGCAGCAACATGGTGGTCAAGCGGATCTTATGCAGGGTGTACAATCTGCATGCATTGTACAATCCATACCTTTAACTCCACTGTTCATTCCTGTGTGTGAGTGTGCTCATGAAATAAAGATCGTGTCGAAAAGCCTTCCCTTGAAACACCCACAGTTCTGCCGGACTGCTTGTAGCGACATGCAGCCGTCATGAGTGAATTTCCTAATCACCGCATGAGAAAGAGAAGACATAAGGAAGTGATGGTGCTTTAAAGGATTTGAATTTAAGATCATGTAAATAATGAATGACTTGATGTTTACTAATGAGTTTTTCCGCACATAGCAATGAGACAAACACGTTCATCTTAATCTAAATCAATCCTCAGAGAATGGATCACATGTTTCATATCGTGAGAGCAATACCTCACTTTTTCCTCCCTAACTGCCACGGCAATTACTTTGATGCCCGATTTAAAATGATCACAACTATTATAGAGGGTAATGCAGGAAGAGTGTGTCTCATTGATAACAAAGGAGCAGCGTGAGTTATGCCTTCAGGGGCCGAGACTCATCCCTTAATGGTGGGTGAATGGTGGGTCTCAGACATTACCTTCTAACACACATCCTTCCAAAGACTGCGCCCTGTGCGATCCATCACAGAAATTACATCATAAATGGTAATGGAAGATTTAAGGGCTTCCTTTACCTGGAATATACACTTCCTCAGATCTTGTTTCACATCTGTCTCATGGAGGAGATGTCAGTTGTATTTCTTGTGAGCATGTCTATCATATACCTGTCACTTGTCTATTCGCCATACAGATAAACACATGGCTTACTGTATTTACATGTACACCCAACCTAGTCAGCTTTGACTCGTATGTCATGTGTTATGAGCTCACACGTTTAGTCCTGTCTCTTATCAAACATATGATGTAACGTTATGTTGGTAAAACTTGCTGAGCCACATATGTTGTGCGGTTGTCTCCACATCCAGTTGTTCTTGTTCCTCTACACTGATGGACAACAAACAAACAGTGAACATATTTATTGTTTTTTAAGATAGTTGAAGTTACACATACATATAAGTAAACAAAAGCTTTATATTAATTGCACATATGTCGAAAAACAAATAACTAACACCATAAGACGTCTTTTTAAATGACATGCTGTAATCTAATTAAGCGACTGTGATATATGACAAGGACACATTTGCACAACGACACCATTTTGTTTTTGTTTACAATAATTTTCGTGCAGATAAGTAAAGATTGTGATTTTTCCCATATGGCCCAATACATGACTGTTAGGATGTGTGTGTATGTGCTTTAGTTGACATAAAGTTAAAATAATATGTAAGTGAAGTTTGTTATACAAATATGTTCTTATAATGTCATATAGATAAAAGTACTTTTGTTGCCATTCGTTCGATATTAACATCTGCATTGCCAAGGTTTTTCCCGCCTTCTAAAACTTGAACCTGTTTTTCTTTTGACAAACGTATTGCTAAAAGCAAAGCCTGGTACTATCTATTGCTCAAACCCCGTGAGTCACATTAAATGTCTGTAGAAAAAATTTCTCACTCCCTCCCATTACTTTAAGTCAAGACATGTATATAACCAGAATATATATATATATATATATATATCTCTCAACAACCTCACCTTTGAGCATTTCAAATCACAACTTGTTCAACTTTGACTTTCTATCGACTTGCTTTTACCCTTTCAGTCACTTTTCTTTCCATATTTTAACTTCTAAACAGTAACAAAAAACAAAAAAATGTAGTTAAAGTAACTCAATAGGGTTGAAAGAAAAATGAGACGGGAGAGATATAAAGATTGAGTAAGAGCAACAAAGATAGAGGGGTTTTGTACAGGGAAACTTCACTGTTGGTTCTGGTTTCATTTGGCCTTCTCAGCTGCAGCTGCAGGGACTTGCTCCGCCTGGACCCCGGCTTCTGACGAGCTACGTCTCTGACCCTGAAGTTGAAAGGGAGAACAATTGTAAATGTTTCGATCTACTGTACTAATCTTGTTTTTGAAGACCCATATTATGCATGCCATATCTGAACACAACCCATTAGATGAGTATTTACATTTGACTTAAGTTTTCTAGAAACCTTTTTTCAATTATATTGTGGGGAACTTCTAATTTGAGGTCTTTTTTTTACTTTTGAAAGCACTTCCCCCTTTTTTCAGTTGCATTGATTACTGTGAAATGAATATGTGTCAACTTATTTAAGTCAAATAGATATAAAAACAAACTCTACACAAACAATTCACAATATGCACTGCAAATATTGGTAACTTTACAAGTTGTTGCTGCCATCTAGTGGAGATAAACTGCAACTAATTGCAATATAAAGGTCCATTCAACCAGAAAAAGCGTCAGTAACTTCAGTGGAAAAGGGACACCATCCTTACCAGAGTTTTAAAGAACGAATGGATGGAGTTCCTCTTCTCCAGTTTCCTGGGAGCATGGGCTGCATCTTCTCCAGCTGGAGGGGCAACTGCAGCGGGTTTGTTTTCCACAACCGCCTCCGACTTGGCTGCTGCTTTGGGCTCCTCCTTGGCTTTCACTGTCTCTTCTGCTGCAGCGGGGGCAGGGGGCGCCTTCTTGGGGTCAGCGGCCTGAAAGTGAATGAAAAACGAATTATTGCAGCCTTTTGTATAAATACATAGGAATGTCTGATCTGCACCAATCATTAAGCACAGTTGAACTCCTATTCTGTTTCTATTCTATTCTATTTTATTTACTTGTACTATTTTATCCGTTTTATTGTGTTGCTCTGTTGGACGAGCCTGACCTAAGATTTTCATTGCCATAACTACACTGTAGCTATGTACACATGACAATAAAAGCCTTGAAACTTGAATTTTGAGATTACATCCAAGTGACATTAAGATGTACCAGATGTTAGGATCCAGTGTGTCTTAGTAAATGCACTGATGTGTGTTGTTATGATTCTCAAATATAACGACACACGGAGAAAAAAACAGATTTAAAGCAGGTTTTAATACATTTTTAATTCATCTGGTTAATATTGCGTCTATTTTCGAGAGGTCATGCTACCGACTACTCCAGTTATTGTTGCCTGTGGTCATGTGGTTTAAGAATACCTAAAATTCACATTAACTTTCTGTAGTAATTCCACCATATTTCTAAGATATTGTCAAATAGTGTATAGTCCTTACTTTGGATTTGAACATGGAAAAGAAGGATGGCTTTGAGTCCGTTTTCTTTTCTTCCTGAATAGGCGGTGGAGGTTCTGGCTTCACGGCGGCCTCCAGGGTGCCAGCTTTTGAGGGATCCACCTTCTTTAATGGAAACAGCAGAGAAGACAATACATATCATGAGGTATTGATGATTTAAAGGCAAGGCAATGATTGAAGCGGATAGGGTGAGAACAGGAGCTGCCACCTGTGAAGTAAAAGAAGAGGTAAAAGGGTTGGAAACGATCCAAGCAGGATCAGAGCAGAAGAGGAGGAAGAACAATGGGATAAAAACCTCTCCCTGAAAATCCCAGAAAATCATGCACAAAATATAGAATGTTATCGTCTGTAGGAAAAACAACACAAGGAAATAGAAAAAGGACATGACGCCACCCAAGATTACTCCTTTAAAGAAGTAGTTTGACACATCTGGAAAAGTATATTTCTTGCAAAGACATTTGATTGATATGATTTTCACACCTAATTATATAGGATGCAGGAAACTGTTAGCTTAGCATAGCATAACTAATTTAAACAACCAGCCTGACTGTCCAAAATGTATGGAATCACACTGTTTTGTAATGTAGTGGTTTTATCAGAAATCTTAAAGGCTGATTTATTTACTTTTCGACAGAGGCCGGTTAGCTGTTCACAGCCTATGCTAAGCTAAGCGGTTGCTAGTTTTTGCTTCATACTTTACGGACATGATATGAGACATACGGACATAATATGAGAGTGATCTTTAAATCTCTGCAAGAAAGCAATTAAGAGTATTTCCCATAATGTTGACCTCCTTTAATTTACCTCAGCTTCTACCACTGGCTGTGGTACCTCTTCCTCCATCTGCCGGGAATTATACCATTATTTGAATTGCTTAAAACATTTCAGAATGTGAAAGAATAATGCCAACATTTTTTAAATGAATAATGAAAGATTATATTTGGTTCAACATAATATTTGATAGCTGGTTCAATGCCTGTAGAGTGAGGACAATTAGGAATTCATATTCGTGAGCACTTCCTGTTGATTTACCTGCTCCTCTACAACTGGCTCTGCAGCCTCCTCTGCTGTCTCAGTGGGTTGAACATTAATTTCACTCTGAGCAGAGGCAAATGAATCACAACATAATATGAAAACAGAGAATAATCAGATCATCTGGGCTCAGGAGTTCAACACTTTTAATCTCAATCAGATCAGATTTTGAAATCCCATTTTTTGTGATCCAGGATCAGACAAATCGGCCAGATTTTGTCCCTGGAATTCAAAGCAATTCAAGATAGGATCAGTCTGATCCAGATTACGATTGTTCAAGATTACTAGATCCTGAATATCAATGCGTTAATCCTACTGATCGCCATCTAGAGGATATGAAAAATAATACAAGGAAGACAAGAGACCACATTGCAGAGACATCTATAATGTCTAATTATATTTTTTTATTTGAAAGGTGATGACAGATGATGGACTTTTTTTTTTGTTGAAGATATTTTTCCTTAATCTAAATGACATTTGTGCTTGACAATCTTTGTTGTGATACTTTTATGAGTATAAACATTTATGTCATCGACATTTGGTTGAAAACAAAATAGGCCACCACAAACGTGAGCAAAAAATGAAAAATAAAATGTATTTCCCATGAAGGCTAAAAATTGTGTATTATTTCAGTTAACAAACTTTGCCATCTTATTTAAATTGAAACATATTTTAAAATAAAATGGGACAGTAAATTTTGCTCTGGTAATCCACTGGAAATCCACCCATGGGATCATGGTAATCCAGTTTTTTGGGATCAAACTGATCCCAATCCTGTGCTGTCGGTTTGAACTACCCGTTTGGAAGATTTGATCCAGATTAAAGCTTGGATTGGATTTCCTGATCCTAATCCTGTTTTTTGGTTTTGAACTCCCCAAAAATCCAAATCTGATTTGATCAGATAGGGATTAAACGTTTTGAACTCCTGGGACCAGACGACTATTCCAATCCCCCAAAAAAAGACGTAACCCTGAGATTTACAACTCTCATACTTGTTTTACCTGGACTTCTACAACTGGCTCTGGTGTCTCCTCTGGTGTCTCCTGCAGAGCAAAACTACTTTTTTATTCTGAAGAGATGCAAATTAAGACGATTTGAACGTGCTTTCATTTATATGGTATGTCTGTTATGAGCACAGCTGTGAAAGACTGTTTAAAATAATACCCACTGTGCTAGAGAGGGGTTTGGTGAAAGACTTGATATTCAAACTCGCATTAAAATACACAATCCCCTGAATACTCCTGGTGAGATTGAGCATGCACTCTGGTTTACCTGTACTTCTACTATTGGCTTTACCTCTATTTCTGGCTCTGGTGGTTCATCATTGACTTTCTGCAGGACATTGGAAGAATTATTATTGTTAGTCAAAGCAACATGATAGACAGGAGATGTCCTTTAAACACAGAGGAAATGTTGTCATTATAAAAAGGTTAAAAGAATAGTTTGACATTTTTGATAACGCGTATGTGCTTTCTTGTTGAGAATTAGATGAGAAGATCAATACCACCCTCAGATCAGTGCGCTAACTATGTAGCTAGAAAGTGGCTAGCATAGCATAAAGACTGGAGGCAGGAAGAATCGGCTAGCTCTTCAGTAAGCAAGTGGCACTGTATGTTAATGTGTACATAAAGTGAGTACAAATGAGAAGTTGATTCATGTCCTGCAACTATTTATTGGGCTTTGTTTGAATTCACATGCTAATGTAGCCTAGCCCTACTGACAACAAATTGAGTAGCTTATGCATCGCAGTCTAATTGTTTAGGATTGTTGCAACAATTACTTAGTATGCAGTGTGAATTTACTTGACATACTCAAAGTGCACTGTCTAAAGGTTCATAGCAGGTCATTTTAATGTTTTATTCTTTTTCCAGGTGCCAAGCTAGCTGTTTCCCTGGTTTCCAGTTGTTAAGCGAAGCTCCATGTTTTCTGACTGTAGCTTGATAGTTAGTGCAAAATCATAAGAGTAGTGCTCATCTAATTTTACGTGTATTTTCTCAACATTTTGTGTGAATTAAATTAATCACCAATACAATTTAAATAGTGCAAATATCATGGAAAAGGGACTGTGGTACAAAACAGTGCTGCTAACTTGACACAGTTTTCTCCGGAAATATTTATGTGATTATTGGACATGTATCTCCATGTCACATCCAAGTCACATCTTTGAAAGAGAACAACAACAATCTGATACCCTGGGTGAGGTTCAAGGCACAATAAATACTATCTTACACAATTGCTGTGTATTCCTATTTGAAAACAGCTATTTGTTCTGTTCTTGCCACCTCCAGACAGACCAGCTCTTGTTCAGTTAGTAACAGGAAGAGCCATGGTCAGTTAGAGAATATAATAATCTACTGTACCACTGTTGCAGTCTTGGCATTGGCTCCACTTGCTGAAGCACTCTTGCCCTTGGATGCCTTGAGACCTAGCAGTACCTCAAATTCACTTATCACATTATACTCAGATTTTACTCATGCATCATTGCAATTCTACATGAATAACCACCCCTTTACGTATCTATCTTGTCTTACAATCTTTGGTTTGCCGTTTATTTACCTTTGGATGGAAGAGATTGCTCAGAGCGGCTCTGGTTGATAATCCTTTTGAGGCCTTGGGTGACTTTCCAGCAGCTTTTGGTTCTTCTTTGAGTGTGGGTTTGGCAGGTTTTGCAGCTGGTTCTGCCTTGATTTCCATTTTGGGTGGCTCTGGAGGAGGTGGTGGCGGGATAGACATCCCCCCTTTGGGTGCTGGGGGCGGCTCAGATACTTGTGCGACCTATTCAGAGAGTGAGTGTTCAAATAATTGCTAAAAAGAAAACACTCCACACTTACATAGATGATAAAGTACACAATTACAATTCAAGGTGCAATGATGAATGCAAACCAGTTATCAGTATAGTTTAGCAAGCAAGTTTAGTCCAGAATTGTCAAGATCTGTCTGTGTTGTATTTTGTCTTGTCTATTTCTGTCTTTTGTTTCATGTTTTATTTTAAAAGGTCTTCACCTTCTGTCCTGCCTGTTTCTGTCTGCGTTGTGTTTTGTCTTTAGATCTGTCTGTGGTTGCCTGTCGTTAGTTTCCCTGGTGTGTCTTATTACCCGATTGTGTGCACCTGGTGTCCCTGTGTGTTCTCCTCCCTCCTCACCTGTGTCTTGTTTGCATGATTAGTCTTGTGTGTATTTAAGTTCTGTTTTTTCTGTGTGTCTTTGTCGGTTCGTCTTGTGTTATGACCTGGTCTTCGGTGAGTGTTCTGTTCTGTCTTTGTTTATAGTATAGCCTTGAAATAAAGGAGATATTTTTGACACTTTAATCTGCATTTGGGTCCTGTTTCCTGCACACACTGTAACATTAATAAACAATGAAAAAAATGTGTGTACACAATGAAACACTAGCAATTAAAGTAGCATTTATGGAAGTTAACTGAACCCAACTAATGTCCTGTAAAGATATCCTTTGAAGGTAAATAAACACTAATTATAACATTTCATGGGGAATGTTCTCACAGTAGTGGTTGTCACTGGTGGGCACTCCTCGGACTATTTGCGAACAGAAAAAAGGAAACAGTTAGAGAAATAAAGTTAAGCTCAAGCAAACAAAGATGTGCAAACAAGCTTGAGTTCACTGATGCAAAAACAAAACAAAAAGGGTTAACCCTAACCCTAAACAAAAAAAGCACGATATACATTGGATGTTGAGAAGAAATAAAAACGAGAGAATGCAAACCTTTCTTGATTAACAACGGCCAGTTAATATTTAACATGTTTTTTATGTGATTTAATGCTTCAAAAACATCTGTTCACCTGCTCTTTTGTGGCTTCAGGAGTAGCTGTTTCCTTGGTTACTTTGAGAGTCACCTGTGCAACAAGGGAAGAAAACTTTTATTTGTGCCGTTCGTTATAGAAAAACTAAAGGCCTAGCTTTCAAATGTTATATGTCTTTGCATTATGTTATTTCTTATAGCCTGCACTGAAGCTGTGTAGAACAAAGTCAGCGTTCTTTCGCCCATGTTATAGAAACAGAATAAATATTATTTAGATACAAGCCTTTCATGAATGCAGACACAGGCCTTTATGATGAGCTGACTGAGGCACTCTGAGGTCCCTGACAGAGCACATACAGTACGTGCGCTGTCATTGTGACAGCCATTGTGCTGCGGAGATGGCGTAGGCCTGCCCTCGCTCTATCTTCACAAATCTCAACTTCCAACAGCACAGGCCCCCCCTTGTGAGCTCACACTATGGCTCGAACAATAGGCCACCACATTCCCGCATGTTCAGAGACTTGATTAGCATGGGGCTAGAGCAATGGTAACTCTTTAAAATGACCCAAACACAGCACGTTGAAGAGGAAATACAATAGCTGCTTGTTGTAGGTTTTCCATCAGTGCTGTCATATTGTTATGGATACATTTTCTGTGCCAAAAGTCCCTTTTCACATACCTCAACATAAAACAAGAGAAATCACCAATAAAATGTCACGCAGCATCTGTTGAATTAATTAAGACTGCTTCACATTATCATTAAATGATTTGGTTTCAGTAAGGCTTTAAGAGAAATGTGAAAATGTTCATTTAAGTTTTTTAAGCAGCTGTTTGACTTCAGTAATAATTACAGATAACAATGGTAGATCTGTTTCCTTCCTTTACACTACAGCAAATTCTTCAATGTATGTTTTCCCCCAGCAGTCTATTTTTTCAAACAATTTGGAATATCAACCCCTAATTTCTCAAATTGTGTCACTTACTATTTTTTTGAAGAAGTTCATAACTGGATTCTCCTCTGGTTTGCTTGCCTTTTGGGTTTCCACCGGTTGAATGTTTCCGTTGACAGTTTCAGGAGCTGTTTCTTCAACTGGACACAGGTCTAGAGTCACACTCCCCGGCTCCGGTAGTGATTCTGATTCTTGCTTTAAGTTAGCTGTCCCCTATACAGCATCACAAAGAATTAGCCTTTGAGAATTATGTTAGAGCCCCACAGCTGATAATGCAAGCAGTGAGTGTCTTAATCGCAGCATTGAGATGGGAGCACAATTCCAACCATGCCTCTGCCTACTTCGAGGCATTGTTAACAATCAGCCTTTTATTAATGTGTGTGTCCCACCCCTCACTCATTGATATTCAACAATGTGTGAGAGTTATGCCCTGGAAAATGTGAGGAAACACAAATACCTTGCTGTGACATGATGGTGGGTATATAATACATAGTTTTGCATACAATTTTCCTTCAGTGTGGACTGATTTAATTTGAATGTTTTGTTTTTAAACCCTTCTCTTTCTCTTGTGAAAGTAGGTATTATTTGTCACTAAACACGAATGAAAGGATGAAAAATATTTGAATCATGACAAAAACAACTAAATTATGAATGAACAAGATGTTTACATTTTTCATTTTATTGGAAAACATTTCAAAACTTCACAATTCCATCTTGTGTTGATGATATATAAAAAACACTGCTTGTCATTATTATAAAACACAACTTACAATCAAATTGCAATTACTACTACATATCTTCAGTTGTGCAGCAAAGGGACTGCCAGGGAGGGCCAATCAGAATCACTGGTCATTGCACACAAGTTTCTCTTTCAAAATAGTGGAGGTCACTGTCCTGTGTTTTAAACTTGAGTAAACACGTTCATAGTAATATTTTTGTTCATTACGATTGGGGGAAAACTAAGTTAAGGTTCTTTAAGTAAGAGACATTACTTTGAATTTAGAGCTTTCTATTTGTTTTGTTCAACTATATAGCCTCTTTGAAAAAAACAAGCTGCCCAACATATTTATAAACGGATACAAACTCATGATAACTTTGACTGAATAGATAAGTAGATAGCTAGCCAAATCAACTGTTAAATAAGAAATCAAAGTATTTTAGTATGGCAACTTTCTCTCAAATGTACGTAGTTTGCTACTAGCCGATACGACAACAGCTACCTCTATGTATAACTCCTAGTGCAAAACGTTAAACACATGATTTCCTTAAGAGGTAGATCATTATTTTTCATTCATTCAACATTGTACTGCTCTTCTTCCTTTGGAGCCACATTCTTAGTAACAGTAATGTCGTATCCCACTAAAGATAGCGTGAAACGACCAAGCATGCTGATTCTTCAACAACTTCCACACAAGCTGACTGCAACCTGACAAATAACGCTTCCAAGTCTGTGGTTGTGACACTTCAGTCCAGTGATGAATCTGTGGAGGTCCCACTTGGTTCATTCTCTGAATTCTCTTCAGAGTCCTTCTCTGAAGTCACAAGGTCACATTCAGCTTCATCATTGTCTTCTGTGAGGATTTCCTCTACAACGGTCTCAAGAAAAGCATAGTTATCCTCTTCAGCAGATAAACTAGGACCAGAATGATCTGTTTCTTGCATGATCTCTTCTGTAGCTTCATCTTCGATTGTCTCGAGTAGGACTACCAACACGTTGCCATTTCGTTGTTGCTCAGGAAATCTTGCATTCTCCTCCAAAGACATCACAGAAACAACATGAGCTGAATCTATTGGCTAAGACGATGTTCTCCTCTACGAGTTCCTCTTGGTCTGAAAGGCAAGGCTCAGACTCTTCTGTGGCATCCATTGGTGGCACGTCAGCAGGTTCTTCAACTATGTTTTCAGGAACTTCAAGCAGCCCCGAAATATCTTCAAAAGCTGCTTCTGGTGTGTTTCCTCAACAACTCTTGGGTTGCATCCTCGTCAAGTGGGCTTGGGGTTTCCTCTACCTGTTCTACTGGGCTTTGTTCGGGTGCTACAGCTTGAGCCAAAACATCATCACTTGTTCCATAGTTTCCTCAGAACTGTCTTCCCCGGTGACTTGGCCTCCTGTCGTATCTTCTTCAACACTTTCTGGCACTGCTTCCATTTCATTTGAGAAAGCCTCTATTGCTTCTTCGATTGTCATCTCAGTAACTGGCTCCTCTGGAGTCACTAGGCCTGCTACTTGTTCTCCAGATAAGTGCAAATAACTAGTTGCAGTGATCACCTCTTCTTCGACATGATCCGCAGAATCATCAAGAGATTCCTGAGAGGTGATGGAAAAACATTCAATTCTAGTGAAAGGGTTTCAAATCGCTGCCATCATCTCATCATCATCTTGGACATGACTTGGCTCTGTTTCTTCAACTTGCTCTGGTCCCAGATCAGTGCTCACATCTTCACCAACCTCTGCATTCATATCTCTAGCAATAACTTCAAGAATATATCCAAGCATGTCTTCATCATCATGAGAGCACAACTTTTCGCCCGGAAGTTCTTCAAAGGTGATACGCTCAATGGACGGAGCTTCTACAATGATAACTTCTTCCTCAGGACATCTATCCCACTCATCATCAAGTACTACTTGTCCACATATTTCTTGTACATCCTTAACTGCAACAGCAAGAACTTTTTGTTCACATATTTCTGGTACTACCTGAACTGTAACGACATCATCCGCGGTGACCTCTCCTTGGGCAGATTCCACATTTACAAGAAGAACCG